>NC_034411.1:97016100-97027363 GCF_002078875.1 Numida meleagris | reverse complement strand
TGGGAGACATAGTTTAGTGGGGTTGTTGGTGGTAGGTGGATGGTTGGACTAGGTGATCTTGTAGGTCTTTTCCAACCTAGCTAATTCTATGATTCTATGATTTGAAGCAGAAGCTGCCGACCAGCATGCCCCTGCCTGGATACGTGCACAAAATTTACTCTAGTGCTTCACTGAGCCAGGACAGGACCTTCCAACATTCCTCTAACTGCCTTCCCAAAGGCATCCAGAGCATAATTTTAGTGTCTGTAATTAATGACAAACCTGAGAGGAGAGAGGCCTGCTGCAATGGCTCCCTCAGAAGCTGCCTTAGCGAAGTGTTGAAAAGTGGATCTTCCTTGCCAAATTGGACTAGACATACCCATCTAGTTCCAACTAATGAAACAACTCTTTTTTTTCTCCAATTTCTCAGTGGGGAATCCTATCCTGATATTTTGATATATGATCCCATTTTCCCCATATGCTCACACATATCTTCCCTCACACCCCAACCCATACCTTCCACAAGCTGCCTATGAACATCTGAGGGATGACACGAACTAAAGAAGGGAATGTCTCAAATGAGGCTCTTATGCTTAAACACGGGCATTAAGTAGCTCTTTTGCAATGACACAGCATTGATATTTCAGCAGCACAAGTGCAGTGGAAAGCCCACATCTGACATGGGGCCAGGCAATCATTTGGGAATGTGAGAGATGCCAAGACTTAGCCATCCTAGGTTGAAGCTCTGGGAATATAACATTATCCAAAAAAAAAAAAACAAAAAAAACAGAGAGCTGAGTTTCTAGGGATTGTGGGACTTCTGTACTCCTCTGTGCTTGTTGAATGAACCACAGCAATGACAAGCAATGTGCAGAAATGTCCCTTTCTGTTAACAGCCAGAAAGACTGGTGGGAGAAAGGAAAAAATGGCACAGAAAGCCCTACACTGATCCCAGCACAGCCTGGTTCACTTTGTACGATCTCCAGAGCATCAGGGAAGCTTGTGCATATTTCAGAGAGCAGAACATGCACCCATCACCTTAGCCCACACTTCACCTCCCATTCAAGAATTTAGCTGCATGGTGGTGGTACCTTGGTGGTTACAGATACAGCAACTGCACGGCTCTGCGTGCTGGAGGAAACGCTCATCTGTGGGCTTCACTCCTGCAACCCCTACAGATTTCTTGGTACCACTCTGAGATTCTGAGGCCAACATGGCTGCTCACAGCGTGATCTGTTATCCAAACTAGTTCAAACTTCAGCCAATGCTATGATCTAGAGGAAAAGATTTTTTTAGCTGCCTTATCAGCTATGTTAATGTCTGCTGTTGCCACTGATGCAGACAGAAAAGTGGGAATATGTGCTTTACTTTCACTGAGGCCAAAGATTAACTGCTCAGTGCCTAAAGATGCAGACTGCTGCTCAATGTCTCGACTAATGATCTGGAAAAGTGAGTGAGCAGGGTGAATTTGCAAGTGACATGATGTTATTTGACAGTCAAAACAGAAGCCTGAGATAAGGCTGTGAAAAACTGCATACAGATCTAACAAACGCTGGTTGAATGGGCAACACAAAAAAGGAGGAAACTCCATGTTATCAAGTATGGCCTTGGAAAAAATCATTTGAGTATTGATGTGGTCAGCAAAATAAGAACATTTGCACAATGTACAGAAACACTCTAAAGACCTGACAAAGTATGAGAAAGTATTGGACAGAGAAAAAAAGAAAGCATTAAACCACTGTCTAAATCAATACAGTCTCACCTTGCAATTGGCGCTCTGTTCCAAGTTTCCCATCACAGAGATTCATGTGAAACAGAAAGTGTCCAGAGAGGTACAATAGAAGAATTTCAGACGCAGGGTTGGACTGAATCAGATTATATAAATCTTACAAGGAGCATACAAGAAAGAATCTTAAACTAATTAATTTAATACAGAAAATGCACACATTCACCACAGGCAACATTTTCTTCTGATTTACACCATATGAAAATCTGGCCTTAACCTGTTAGTGTGAGTCACAGAGAGTTTGTGCCCTGTAAAAGGAAAGCACTAAATGACTCCCGATGACAATCACTCTACTTATTGAGCCCTGCAACTACTGTTTGCTCAAACCAATTAAACTGCTGTGTGCTAATAATAATAAAGCCAATCGCAGCAGCAATGCAGAATATTCCTCTCCACATGAAAATGTATGATTTTGAAAGAAAGTATGTGCGATATAAAGGGAGAAAATCTAGAGAAATCAGGGCCCTGACAAATGATGCTTTAAACAGTATGAAATGCAGCCTTATATACAGATGTCAGCGGGGGCCTGATCACCACTTGGGTGCCTCTTGAGTGAACTTAGCCTGCACTTAATTAGTATATAGTCTTTGTATTGGTCCATTAGGAGGAAACTTTAGCCATTATGAATATTTATCAAACTGCTCTCATATTTCTAGCCTTTGGCTTACGTTCAGCCAATTTCACTTTGTTAGGAGTGCAGCTGCTAAAGGATCTGGAGAAAGACATTTCCAGAGTCTCAGTGGGATGGGAAGAATTGTCCTCTGGAAATGCCTTCTGCAGGCAACAAAGAGATGCTAGGTCCTCCACACTCAAAATTTCAGGAACTTGGAACTACACCTATGAGGGAGAAACATCTCTTTTTGGGGAAGGTCCTAGCAAAATCTTGGAAAACAGAATTTACGTTCCAGGATACATCATCCCATTAATCTGTAAGAATAAATACATATTCAGTAAAAATGTGATGCTGTAATACTAATTATTACATGCAAGTGTTCCATAAGAATCCAAAATGGGTTCTTAGCTCCATTGCAAACTTATGAAACTGGAGATCTAATTACTTCTCAAACAATTGCTGGTCAGGTGAAGTCTTTGTTATTTCACATCATGTCTACATAGGCTGTTTGCTGCCAGCATGCCTGAATGTTACCTGGGCAGCTACCTCGCAGAGACAGTTACAGTATTTTCCTATGGACATAACCTTTTTCGTTTAAGAATTTCTGCCCTCACTGATGGCTGCCTGCCAATCTAGTCAATTTCACCAAAGGACCATTTTCTTACAAAAATATTTGGAATTGGAGTGAGCTGTTTAAAATGGTTTAACTACCTTACAGTTCAAAAACCTGAACACAACAGGGTGCTGGTCTAAAAAAAAAGCCCATTACTACACCAACACCAACGTGCAGCACTTTGTGTCATGACCCAGACTGCAAGAGCATTTCAAGCAGAAAGGCTTTCCAGGCTTGAGAGGTATAACTGATTGCCATTTTCCATCTAAAAGAAAAAAGGAAAATTATGCTTTTTCACTGGACAAAATATGTGTACAAGCCACAGATTTTGATGGCTTTTAAGAACAAATTGACCGTTGCTTTGAGAAGGATGAATTTTATTCATTTGTTCCCAGAAAGGTCGCTTCAGACATGTTCTAGGAAAATGTTTGTCAAGGTTCTCTTCTCATATAGTATTTCATGTTTTTTTATAATTTTGACACAGATTCCAGTATGGAATAGTATGACAGCCACAATAACAGCCACAACATATTTTTCAAGATATGCACACTAAGAAGAAAATCTATTCATGAAGAGTAATGAAAGCTTCATTTTTTGCATCACATTATAAAACCAGACGTCTCTTCTGTATTATGGACACTGATTCCACAGTATAGGAAGGATGGATATTCATTTTCAGGGAAATACTTGGAATGAAGCCAGGAAACAGCTCTGGCGCTGGTCCAGCGTTATCTGCTGAAACACAAGGAGGGGCTGCTGGAAAAGTTACGATCAATAAAACTTCAGCTTTGAGAAGTTTCTTATGTTGAAGATAAGGAAAAGACGAGAAAGATCACTCCATATTTAAAATTAACCAATGAAATAAAAAATAGCAAACTTGAAAAGTTTTGAATGAAGTAGCTAAGATTGCTATGATGTTAGCTAAACAGATTTCTGGAACACTTGATATATTTAACGTAATCTTTTATACTAAAGCTTTCCTCTTAATTATCTTACCATTTTAATGATCCGTGCATAACTTCTAAGCACAGGCAGTTTTATAAAAACATAGTGTTCAAACTTACATAAACTAAACCAATTCACAGAATTCCCTGTTGGTAAGTACAAGGAGGGAGCATGCTAGCTGTGTATCAGTAAGCATTAACTGCTCAAAAACACTTTACTGAAAGTTGCACAAACAAGAATAATTTGAGAAGAACAGGAACAATTTAGCTGCACTAGGAGGAATCCTATAAAGAAACAGAATGAAATAAATATTGGAATTTAATTACAGCTGTGTATTCTGTTTGAAAGTCTCCAGTGTTCAAGTACATGGAAATTAGATCTGAAAACTCCTCCCAGTATCCCTGTTTACCACAGTGAACATGTAGTACCCTCACACTGAACTCCTCATGTACTCATCCATGGATGAGTCTCACATTCAAATCTCTCTATTCAGAAATATCTGCCACTACAGAAACAACATTACCTAACACAGCAAACCACGGTGCGTTACCTTGATGTTTTGGGGCTATATATACTGTTTACCTCAACAGAAAGCTTTACTCTCTCATAAGCAGCAGAACATGAAGAGAAGGAGGGTGTGGAGAGAGTATTTCTCTCACTTAGGCTTCTCTAGAAGGCAAAACTTCCCATAGGTAAGCTCATCCCACTAATGCAGGAGGCAACTCATTGCCTAGAGACCTCTTTCACTAGTCTCTAGCTTTTCTCTTGCTTGTAGCTCCATGGATGCTCATCCTGTGTGTCTGAGGCTTCCTACAATATTAATGCAAGTAGTTAAGTGATACAATTTGCATTAGTACTGGTCATCATTAAGCAGCTTGCTTATCATTACAGTATATGACTGTGATAAAATATTTCATAAAGCAAAGATGTTGTATGCTAAACACTACAATAAGCTCAGTTATTTAAGTTGCAGACATAGTGTCCTGTTCTTGGCTTGTCAAAGATACATATATATATGTGTGTATGTCATCCCCCTCTTCAACTGAAAGATTATTTCATTCTGCATATAAATCATTATTGTGTACCAGGCACATAATCATAGCTAGGTAGAGACCTAACATGTTTTGTCATAGTCCTCAGATTTATGATCTGTGTACAAAGATGACTGTACTGAGTCCTAACTAAACTCATAACCAAGAATCTTTTCATTACAAATTGTAAGGAAAAAATTATTGTCATGGTAAGCTAACACAAGAACACTTCAAAACGGAGTTTGAAAAGAATATCTTACCTTGAAACAAACTTCTTTTCTGACTCTTTCTACAACCTTTATTTTGGCTTGCAAAGTTCATGAGTCTGGATAGTTTTAACACACCATCCCACAGGCATTGCCTCTCTATCTTCTTTCCTACCCTGTCTTTTCTGTCCTCTCCCTTTGTTCTTATGGTTTGCCAACACTGGGAATAATCTGATAATTGCAGTTCTGCTGTTATTGCTCCCTTAGCAGAAGCATTTCAGAATAAAAGTGGCTTTCTTTCTAGAACAGTTTTCACATGGGGAATTACCCCAGCTTACCTAACTGTACAGATGCTTTTTTTGATTTCTTTAACAGTCAGCTTTCCTGTTCAGACAAATCCTTGACCTTCAAACATCTATCACCCTTAATATGATATATCATAGAGCAAAGGAATATGTTTTGCTGATACAGAGAATGCATGCTTTCAGATCAAATGCGTATCTACATTTTGCAACTGTTCATTGATTTACTATGGTCATTAGTAGAAGATATCACATCTCCGCACCAGCTATGTTGCTTACATCCCTAGCTACGCAATTTTGGATAACCAGACTAATCAGAGCAGCCAGCAGCAGCCTACCTGCGGAACCCAAGGCTCTCCCACAAGCTCACTGTGCTCCTAGCTACACACCAATGGCCCCGTCCCACTGTGCAGTCAGGTTGGGTGATGTCACATCTCCCCTTTGGAGAGCCTGCCCATAGGGCAGCTGCCAGGGAAGGAATGACAAAGTTGTTCTAAGTACCGTGCACCATTACACGTTTCTGTCTTGCTCCTCAGTGTCCCCTTTCCCTCCAAGACTTCTCACTGCTTTAAAGACATGCCACACAGGTATAAGGGTCTATGCTCCCAGCCCTGTGTGTTTCATTTTCGCCTTGCTCATCCATTCCTGCAACCTGCTTTCTCATTTGTCATGACCATTAGCAGAACAGCAGAAGATACAAAAATCTATATGTATCTCTTGCAATATAGATGTTTTCTGAAGCTGGCACCACAATAAAGTCTTCACAGATGAGTGACTTTAATGGTTCACTCCCATAAATTGGGTAATTTTTCTTGGATAAAAGCAAGCTATATAATTAGAAAAGGGAACTAGTTACTTGTAAAGAAAGAATAATCAAATCACCATTAAGAGGAAATTAGCTGCATTTATCTTAATTCTAGGGGCCCTATTGTTACCTCCCAATAGGAGAAGCTTCAGGAGGATAACATTTACTTGGCAGTCTCTGTGACTTTTGCCACTCCTGTTTGTTCATGCAAAAGCAGGCCTTTCTTATGTTTTGGCAGAGCAAGTTGCATTTAACTGAATAAAATCCATTACAAGACTGTTTGTTTCATTTCCACAAAAAAAAAGGTACACCTCAACTTTCATGGATATCATTTAGCCCCAGCTGGCTTCTCCACCCTCCCCCTTTCAAGTCACAGTTGTTGGGACAGGGACAGGGAAAACAAAGAGAGGCCCAAGGAAGATCTGCAAAAGTTTTGTCCCTAGGCCTAGCTAGACCCATGCATGGCATTTCTGGAGAGCAATCCCCTCTGAGACCTCTTCACAACCCTCTCCTGGCAGATGCAGCCTGGATTGGCCCCGAGGGCTTTGGAGCCACTTTGCAAGAGATTCCTTGGACGTGCTTGGGGCCAGCACTGCCAGGCCTGTGTTTTTATCCTAACAGCATGGAGAGAGGAACTGTTCTGTGTTTAGCCAGCATCCTCTCAGGCCTGCAGCAGGGAGGTTGGCAGCTCACTTGGATAGAAGAGATTTGACTCCACTCCCCAGAGCTTCTTCCACTTTCCTGTACCACATGACGTGGAAGGAAAAGATGCAGAAAAACACAGTTATATGCAATAATGTGATAGTAATTTCACATCCAGAGAGATAAGTGGAATTTAACATCAGCTACTGCAATAGTATGAAAAAGCAAGTGTCAAATGCTGAGATTTTACTACCAACTATGATCAATAGCTGCTCCAGTCTATCAGGCTATAGCAGCATTTACCCCAGCAGCAGGTATCAATAACCATCAGCGTCATCCTTCAGCACCAAAGACAAATGACTCCCAGCACAGATACACTTATCATGCAGCAAGCTAAACCAGACAAATGGTACTCAGCAGCAGAACTGAAATTCAATGCCACCACCCCACACCGACACTCACCTTCCTTACCCAGACATGTCGTGAGTTCTCTTCCCATGAGGACACTGTTTGCAGAAAAACTGCACCCATTATAGTTTTCCTTTAAAGGCTTGCCCTCCCTGAAGCAACTCGTTTAACCCAGTAATGAACAAACCCTGCAAGTTATTTTCAAAATGTAGGAAGTCCTGTAGTGGTCCTCACAGCATAATGCAGGTACAATATGGAGTCAGGCTGAATAAAGTCTAAAGAGCTTGATTCCAGTAGCTCACATTTATGTGTTACTTACTGGATACTTGTGATGCTTTAGCCTCTTAGAAAGGTGTCTTTTTACCTTCAGTGTAGGTTTAACGTGAAGAGTACTTTTGCCAATCTCCGGCACCTTTACAATGTGGACACAAAATACAATAGTGTAACAAAAGATCTTCACCTTATTCCCAAGTCTCCAAACCATGTGGGATGTAAGAAAATCGAAGTTATACCTTCATTTATCTAGAGAGGTTGTGACCATCATGTTAGATCCTCTCCAAAACCCTAAATACGGGTCAATCTGCATGAACACATTTAGAATGTTCTTCATGATTTAGCTAAAATCATTTAGTTTAGCTCTTTCCTCACAGTGAAAATCAGGGGAAACTCCAGTTTTGCCCAAACTCATGCAGTTTTTAACCATTTAATTGAAGAACTCCAACACCTACAACCACTAGAGTGGCTCCTTTAAACTTTCCAGGAAGTTGGCCCGTTGAGGTCAAGTCTTTGGCAGGTTTCATGGAAAACTACCCAAATGTGGTTAACTTAACAAAAAACCTCAAGTTGTGTATGCTCAGGAAACATCTCAAAATTTGCCAGTAAATTTTCTTAAGCCTCCATAGCCCTGCTCTCGCATAAGACTACTAACTGTTCAGTCCTCCTAAGCAAGCCCTTTCCTCTGCTCACAAGTTTTCTTGGAAACTGAGAAAAAGAAAAGAAGGGCAGAGAGTATAGCTGGGGAAAAAATTACAGGAAGGAGAGCAAGACTGGGGAGAGTATGGGCGGAAACTGAGCAAAAGGTGGAACACAGAAGAGGACAGTAGTCTTAAAGTTACGGCAAATGACTGAACCTCTAGAAAGCTGAATTGTAACTCCATCCTAGAATTCACAAGCAAGTCTAAGGAATTTGTGCTACATGTATTTCTCATTTTTCTCCCCCACCTCAACTGAGCAACTTGTGGTGTGAGATGCTGAGATGCTGAACATCTGTAAGTACGTCTGAAGTCAGTGAGAAGTGGACTTTCAATATATGTAAGCATTAGGAAGTAGAAATGTAAGTCTTCAATTGTCTAACATGCTGCAGAAGGAATCCTTATATTTTGCCACGTAGGTATCTAGAGGTGTTATTTCTTCATTTCCTGGACATAAGAAAAGATAATGCCATCCATTTCATAATGGTGTTACAGAGATAACGTCGTTAATGTTTAGCAGGATGACAGCATTTCTAAAATGCTCTAAAGGAAATTAATATTTTTATTTAATGGATGATAGTGCTGTGCAGTAAACCATGCATTAAATTATACATGGTATAAGCATTAAAAGCAACATTAAATAGAAACAAGGAATTCGAAAGCTTCTGGAGTTTAGTCTCCTGCTATCTCAGGCAATAAGCACTTCCATAGATTGATCAGGACTTATATTTCAAAGCAGATGGGCTTGCAGCTCTCAGTGCAGGAAAGTTGCTCCACAGTCTCATCACTCTGAAAATACCAAATCTTCTAATTCACAGTGTAAATTCATCAATACCCACTTTATACACATTTGTTTTACATTTAAATAACAATACTCCACCAATATTTACCCTCCTTTTGAGATGCCAGATCTCCTCATAACCTTTATTAATCTAAACACAACAACTTCTTCCAGCCTCCTCTCATAAAAGGTCATAATTCCTACTTCGAGATTGAGTTCCAATAGGGAAACGAGATTATGGCTATGACTTTTAAAACCATATGGTGCTCAAAAGCCCACAGAACAGATGCCCAGCAGAAGCTGTAGCACAGCTCTGGAGTCGACTGCGCAGGCCATACCACTGACCTGTACTCACAGCAACTGCGCAGCATGTGCAGTTATATCCAGGCTCACCACACAGCTCCCTGCACACAGCCCTGCTGTGACCAGCACTTCCAGGCTTCTAAGATGGTTCTACATTTCTTAATCATAGAATCATTTGAGTTGGAAGGGACCCTTAAAGGCCATCTGGTTCAGCTCCCCTGCAATGAACAGGGACACCCACAGCTCCATCAGGTGCTCAGAGCCCCGTCCAGCCTCATCTCGGGTGTCTCCAGGGACGGGGCACCCACCACCTCTCTGGGCAACCTGTGCCAGCACCTCTCTGCCCTTATTGTAAAAAAACCTTTTTCCTTATACCCAATCTAAATCTCCCCTCTTCGTGCAGGTTCTCCATAGGTGGGAGGGAGGTGTAAGCTACATTGTGTGAAGGACTAATTCTAACACCATTCCAGTTTTTGAGAGGAATCAGTGATGCAGGTAGCCTTGATTAGATCAGCTTTCCTTCCTTAAGTAAAATCCACCCTTTGTGCCTTATAGGTGAAATAGTTAATTTATCTCTGATGGAGACAAGATATTAATCATAGGTTTTGCAGCATAATTGGTCAATTTTGGTCTTTCCTTCACATGTAAATTAAGATGATGACTTGGGACTCGGTGAAAATAAGAGAATATCCTACCGTCAAGGAAGAATAAAAAAGCAACCTAAAACCTAGGAAATTGCCAGGACAGTCATTTCTGAGAGAGAGTAATACATTTCCATAATTCTTCAGAAAGAATTTCATTAACTTTGAAAGGGGTATTATCAATAGGTTCTTTTTTATAACGGAATAAATGCATCCCCTACTCAAATGACCAACAGCGCTGGTTCACAGCACAGACCTAATGCCCACGTGCATCATCGCAGCCCTATCCAAACACAGACAGGAGCACTCCCAGCTGAGACGACAACATCCTGAGGTGATTCAGAGCATTCATCATCCTGTCAGGATGCTGGAGTTGTTGGACATGACTAAATTTGGTGATGCTAAAACCAAAGGTGAGGGATTTCACCGCTTCATGTGGACACTGTGTGCTGTTCAAAGAGATGTATGAACCCGAGGCCTGACAGACCACAGGGGTTTGATGCGCTCCTGAGTGCTGTGACAAAGGTACAAGGCCGCTCTCCCCGTCACCATTCCCTCTGGGATTTGGGCAGAGCCACGCACCCGTCCAGGCCGCGTTTGGAGATGCACACAACAGCTGGCTCCCGATGGATGGGCATTATTTTATTATTCGTGTGTACTAGCACAAGCCTAAAATTCCTATCTCTGTGCACCGCCATCTCTGACCTCCTGCAGATTAACTCCGGGTGAAATCAGGAGGGGAGGGAAAAAAAGTAAATCTATCGATCGTTGCCGATGTCAGCGCCGGTCTCTCCCTGCCCGGGGCCCCACGGCACAGCGCTATTAACTCTTCACGAGCAATTTCCCGTCACCGGGCTCCTGGGGCAGGGCTCGGCCGCGGGGATCTGCCAACGGCTCTTGGAAATCTCTCGCTGGGAAACGCACGGCCGAGCGGCGGCCGGTGACACAAAGGCATTCCTGCGCAGAGCTGACGCGCCGGGAGGGCGCCGGGCAGCCCGCCCCGAGCCCGGCCTCGGGACCACGCACTCTGTCCTCCCACAGCCGCCCTTTGTTGGAGGCACCTCCGCCACAGCAGCCGCCCCCGCCCCCTCAGCCCCGGCCTCTCGCACTGAGCCCGCCCTGCACAGTCCTCCGGCGCCACGGCGCAGAGGGCGCGGCAGGGCTCGGCTACCCCCCGCAAGGGCACCCCCCGCACGGGCCGCCTCCGGCCCCCGCTCGCCGCCCCCGCCCGCTCCCG
>NC_034411.1:96738902-97015305 GCF_002078875.1 Numida meleagris | reverse complement strand
ACGCCTGCAGCTGCTCGCCCATCCACCCGCAGCAGGCCTTCTGCAACGCCGACGTAGGTGAGCGCTTTGTCCCCGCGGGGCCCCGCCCGGCCCCGGCATCGCCTCCCGCCCCGCTGGGCTGCAGCCTCGGAGCCGAGCTCGCCGCGCTCCTTTCTTTCTTTTAAAATATCTTTTTCCGTATCCCGCCGTTCTCCGGCCCTCCTCTGCGAAGTGAAGGCACGTGGAGAAGCTCCCGGGCTCGCTGGGAGCTGGGTGTCCTCCCGCACGTCCCCGTTCAGCAGCACTTTAGTGTATTTCCACGCGGCGCGCAGGGTGAGGACAAAAAGCCGCTCTGGAACGCCCGTGCATCTTCCCGGCGCTCGGTCCTCAGGCCTCTGCCCCCCGGCTGGGGCTCTGTCCCATCCGTGGCTGGGTTCCTGGGCCGTCGTTCCCCCAGGGTGGGCCCCAGGACCGGCGCCTGTCCCTGCTGAAGGGCGGAAGGGTGTCTGTGCTGTGCCATGGGACGTACCTAGGGATGGGGAGCTCCCTGCAGTCCCAGTAGGGGGGCTGCAAGGACACGTTCTTTGGTGTTGGGTCCTGGAATCACGGTTGCTGTCCTCTTCCCGGCAGGCTCTGAGGCCCATTCTCTCGCTGGCAGCGTGACGTCCCCAGCTTCTCCTGCCTTTGCTACGACACTGCCCTCGCCCCGCCGCCGGCCACCATGGATAAGACCGAGTTGATCCAGAAAGCCAAGCTGGCGGAGCAGGCCGAGCGCTACGACGACATGGCCACCTGCATGAAGGCGGTGACGGAGCAGGGGGCCGAGCTGTCCAACGAGGAGCGCAACCTGCTCTCGGTGGCCTACAAGAATGTGGTGGGGGGGCGGCGCTCCGCCTGGAGGGTTATCTCCAGCATCGAGCAAAAGACAGACACCAGCGACAAGAAGATGCAGCTTATCAAGGACTATAGGGAGAAGGTGGAGTCCGAGCTCAGGTCCATCTGCACCACTGTGCTGGTGAGTGGGGGCTTTCCTTTTTCTCTGTGTTATTGAGAAAGAGAAGCAGTACGCTGAGGAGCAAGGCTGGGAACTTGGCTGGGGAATATGTGAAGCATTATGCTGGGGTGGAGGAAGTCAGTGCAGTAACTTCTGCAGCTGCTATGTGGGTTACTGCGAGGCAGAAAATCATCTGCACTTTGCTATGGATGCTGTATGCGCAGAGGTATTTGAGATATGCTCAGATGTATTTGAGCATATTTGAGATGCGTGTTTGATGGAGTGATCTGTGTGCAGTACTGCACTAGCTGAGCACAGAGATGCAGAGAATTAAGGCTCATGCCTGTTGGTGCTGTGGTTAGTAAGCTCATCTTCAGGAGGTAAGCTGAAAAGAAAGTGAAAGCCATTTATTTCCTAAGGTTGGAGCTAGTAACTTGAAATGAACACTGCTAATTTAAATGTGTTTAACATTTACTGCTTCATGCGAGGAAAGACACTCTTTAGTGGTCTTTAAGAGACATTTTTAGATTTTCTTTCTTAGATGTAAGGTACGATTTTATAAAGTAAGACATTTTCATTGAAAGCAGGAAACAGAAATTGGCTTTGTCAGACTCAAGTTGACTTATTGGGTGTTGTTTAAAGTGAATTTGCAGTAATCTTGGACTACTGCACAACTGAGGTTTGAAAACAGAATATTCTTTGACAGGTATAGCACACCTGAGCATGCTTCAAAGCCCAGGAATAAATCTCTGTGCCAGCAGCAGAATTCCAGATGCTGTTGATGGTGAAACAGCATCACAGTGCAGCAGGAGCTCCACAGACCTGTGTCAGCAGCATGGAAAGTGTGCGACCCTGTTCAGTGTGATCAGGGTATTCAGGCTGCAGGAAGCTGTGTGTGTAGTACGGTGGTAATGGTGTGGCACGTAATCTTCAGTGGTTAAGCTATGTGTTTTTGATCTCTAGTATTGCAAGCATGAGAAAGGAAGTGAGTAAGGAAATAAACAGTTTTTGATTTAAGTGTATCCTGAATTGGGTTAGGAGACCTGAGTTTAAAGATGGCTGGTTTGGAAGTAACAGAATTTTTGTCTTAATAAGCGTTCTGGCTCATGTACAAGGGTGCTTCTTTGGATTGTGTTGAGAATACCCATGTGCTTCCTTGCGTGCTGCCACCTAGATTAGTTTCGAACTGTGAGTTAGAGGTCTTTCCTAAAATGAGTTACCTTTGCTCGAGAATAACTTGGAAATGTGTTAGTTGAATGAATTGAGTCAATTTCTTGGTGTGTTTGAGTCCCCATCTTCCAAAGAAACTGTTTCTACAGTTACGCCTATAGTTAAGTTGCAAAAGCTTGACCTTTGTGAAAATGGTGCAACTTGTGTAGGGCACTGATTCTTGTTTCTTGTGAAAAGATTGTTACTGAAATTAGGGTGTCCATACTAATCCTATTGTGATTCCTCTCAATCTCCTTTGGATTCTCTTTGGAACTAGCTTCTTGAGACCTGAGCATAAAGCTTATTCTTCAGACTTCTTAATCTGCCTCTGTCCTTCTACCAGATATGGATCCTAAGGGGAGGTTATGCGTAAAATCCCATGCTGTACCATCCTAACAAGGAGCTTGTGCGTCCGTGGGGAGGTTGAACGCCTCTGGATGGTAAAGTGGCAAGCCATATTAAGCAGTGGCTGTACTAAAATTATTCCAGTTGTATCAAATGGTGCGCAGCAGTGCTAGCACAAACCTCTCGTGTAGGGAAAGCAAGCTCCTCCTGCCCCATAGCTGTCTTCTTCCCCACATTCTAGTCCGTTTCCTCTGTTAACAGCCACGGCCTGGTTGGCAGCTTCATCCTTTCCTTCTTTGCCTGGAAGGCTGCAGGAAGTGAAGACAGAAACCGCCAGATGAGCATGCCTGCCCAGTTCCACCCCGCTGGCTAAGGCGTGCCTCCTTTGCTAGGAGATGACAGTTACCTGCTGCAAACCTTCGTGCTTTTGCTCTTACGTCGAGTGCCATGCACAGCTACCTTCTGCTCTGCTTCTTTCTTCCTCCATCTACCTACTGCTGCTCTGCCCCGTGAGTCAGCAGCAGAGGTTGAAACTCGCAATGTGCAGGCACTACAAAGGATGGGTTTCCTATAGCTGAGCCACAAAGAGCTTTTGACTCCTTCATCTTTGAATGGTAATTCCGTAGGTACTAATACTGTGGTGTCTGCTTGCGCTTCTTTAGATCCTTGAATTTGAACTTCGGTGATGCTTTTTCAGTTCTGGGAAGGCAGCTAAACTGAAACAACTGCTGGCAAGTAGTATGGAAAGGTTGCTTGTCATCTGGAGTATTTGGATTTAGCAAGGGTGGATGCACTGGGTGGAGTGGTTGCTGTTAGTCATACCACTAACAGGTTTTTTCTTTTTTTCAAAAGTTTTTTTGATTACTGGTATGGCACAGCTTTTCCAAGTGAAATCTGCTCTTGCAGAAATACCTGTGCTAGCATTACAAAATACTGCTGATTAAGTCACTAGCACCGAATCTGCAATTACTTCTTTCCTGTAAAGAGTGCCTCAAAACAATTAGATGTGGCACTGTTTTAGGCTGTGGTTTGATAAGGACTTAAACATCACAAAGAATAGAAATTTCCAAAATCATGTTGTGATATATATCAAATGCATATATTCATCTGCACATCTGTATACATAAAAGTGTATGAATATGTACATCTATATTGCTAATTATGTAATCAGTGTACCATGTCAGTGGCTGCGGGAAGATATGAGAGATTCCATCTCGTGCCAAGCAGTGGAAACGTTGAATGGTCTGCCTTCCAAGCAGGAGCAGATGTGGTCTGAACCCTTCTCGACTGTTGATTTAATGACTGGTCTGTCAAGTGAAAGTGACTCTTCAGTGAAGAAATGGTATGATTTGTCAAACAGTGTGTGTGAAATGCTTTATTTGAAAGGTACACCGGCAAGTTTTATTCTTGCATTGATGGCTTAATTCTTTGGTAATGTAGAGAACTGATTTTGAATTTTTCCTTAGGAATCGCAGTCCATATGGTTCTGGAAAGCCTTTTGTTTATGAATAAAGAAACAGGCTGGCAACTTTAATACCCCCCCATACACCCCGAGAGCAAAATTCATGTTCCTTTCATGTTCTGAGAGTGATTTCAAGGCAGGGATGCTGGTTAATGTAGAAGGGGTGGAAGCAGCAGTGGTTTTCCTGTGATTAATGAAATAATGTAAGAAACTTTGAACAGGGAATGTGTAATATCAGGCTGAGTGTGCAGATCAAACTGCTGGGTTTGATAAACTCAGTCCCTTTGCACATCAGTAACTTGCATTGTGTTCAAGCTCCTTGGGGGAACGAGTGTAATGGGAAGCAGGACGCCAGCCCTTTACTGGAAGCACTTCTCTTTCCACCTGCATCTAGAGTGCTTTTCCCTGCACGTGTTTGGTAGCACAGCATATGGGCAATGTCTGGGTCTCAGTGTGATTCAAAGCCTTCACAGAGCAATAGAGATCAAATTTTGATGGCTGCTCGCTTACGGTTTAAAACTTGGTGAAGAGGTAGTGGCTAAAGCTGTTAAGGCCTCAAAGCAGCGGTATGGTGGTGGCTACATCCTCCTCATGGCTCTAGCTGAAACACAATCAGTTGTTCTAATCTGGTTCTGATGTTACTGCAGAAGAGTTGCAGATGTGAGGTTTCTGGATTGTTTCCAAACATCTCTTTAGGATGTCTTCCACAAACAGTTTTCCATTGCACTGTGTCAGGTATTTCTAGAAATGAGAGGGTGCATCTTGGAATTTGAAAAATGGACTAAAGGTAACGTTACTTGTGCTCGTGGTTCTTTTCTGTACCCTGTGGCCAGCACCTGCACTGAACTAGTCTTGAGCAGGAAGGTGTACCTTACTTCAGTTATTAGTGCCTTCAGGTTGAGAGGATGCTTGTAAATGTTTGATCTTGTGTGAGATTGCAGCGTTCATTTCTGAAAGTGTGGCTTAGCGTTTTGCTTTTGCCAGCTCCCCTTTCCTTCCTTCCTCCTCGCCCTCCCCCTTCAGACTGCAACCATGTTAATACTTCTGCTTTGTGCAATTAAGAAACAATAAATACTAAGGGTAAAATCTCTGTCCTTCTGGTTTTACTCCTTCTGTGAATCTTGTTCTAGAGCTAATCTAACAAAAAAAAGAAGCAAAAATGAAGAAACAACCACCCATTGAAAACCACTTATTAGAAGACACTGCACAAATTCATTGTTTCATTGAAAATGAAGTCAGTGATTTCGTGCAAAGCAAATAGATTCATGATTTCAGCTAAAATATCTGATGTCAAATGATGAATAAGCTTTGAACATCACCCTGTTTTTCACCGCTCTTATCTTTGGCCTACAGAAAAAAAGTGAAATCCTGATTTATTTTTTAATTTTTTAATTGTATGTGTGGGCATCATAGAATGATAGAATGGTTTGGGTTGGAAGGGACCTTTAAGATCATCTGTTTCCAACCCCCTGCTGTAGGCAGGGACACCTCCCTCTAGACCAGGTTGCTCACAGCATCTGGTAGGTTCAGTAAGTATCAGCTTGGTGCTGCTATATGAACAAAATCTGTTCCTTTCTTTCTGCTTTCCTATTCTAAGTGAACCCCCAAGTTCATGCAGAAGTAGCAATCTGAGTAAGGGGATGGTACGATCTTCTGACACTGGGGGTTGTGTAAGATGCAGCTTTAATCTGAAGGTCGGATATGCTAGCCACTGAAGCTTATAATAGTTTGGAACTTGTGTTAGTTGTCCTGACAGTAGTTGGGGCAGTGTCTCGGGTATTTTTTTTTTTTTTTTGCAATCTTTACGTTGAAGCAAATGCTGTTGACTCACCCTCTTAAGTAACTGGCTAACAAGCAGCTACTTCATGGCGCGGAGCCAGGCCTTAGATGGAGAGCAGTACTTTTTGGCAAATCCACAACTGTGGAGTTAGCATTGAAGTCTGTTTTAAATTTAAGCTCAGATCATGAATTCTATATTTAACTTTTTCATAGTTGTATCGTATGCTTTTTTTTTTTTGCCCTTCACTAGAATCTGCTGGTGGAGCACTCCACATTCTCCTGCAAGGAAAAGTGAATCTGTTTCTAAGAAAGGACTGAGAGTTGTAGGAACAGTCCTAGAATGCACGGAGGTTCTTGGAGTGACTGAGAACTGCTGGAGCACAATAAAAATAGTACAGGGGATTCTGATGGTAGCTGAGGCCTCCCTCTCGTGCGGTCATCACTTGCTGCATACCACACACCCAACTGGATGCTGAACTTCTAAAACGTATGTAAAGTGGCGAAAGATGCAAGATAAATGGCTGCAAAGCACTCTGCGTGAGGTTCTGGAAGCTTGTGCCTCTATATTTGTGCATGCAGCCTTATTTCCTTATTTAGAAGCTGCTGGGGTGAATTTAGATCACTGATTTGATATACGCAGATATCTAAATCTTGAGGTGAAGCTGAGGACTGGGTTAATTAATGTCTGTGGAAGGTGGAAAGGCATTGGCTTGCGGCTTGTCTGTTCTTAAAAGTTGAAGAAGTGGTCACCAGCACTTCTGCAAAGTTGTGGCTACTAGCAGCTCTGGGACACCTGTCCTGAGCATTGTTCTATGAGAAGCGGGGTGTGGAGTAATTGGGAGTAGGAAACCATAACACTAATGCAGGTGATGCAGCTGTTGAGAGCAGGGCAGCCAAAGCTTCATCCATCTCCAGTGTCAAATCCATATTTTAATTAGGTTAAGCTATAGATTAACTGGCATGGTTGTAGTCAAGCTTATTAAAGCACCCAAGTGTACTTGTACATCAAGAATTATTAGATTTAGTGGAGGTCTTTTATTGGTTTGGTGGCCCTGAGGAAATGGGATGTACTTGCAAGCTGACAAAGGCACTAGTGCTTTTTATTTTTCCCTGCTGAGGCAGTGACACATAACAGCCTCTTCTAAATCACTCTCACGCAGGCATTTTTCCTGTTTGGCAGGTGAGCAGAGAACAACAGCAGACAGTTGTATAATAGATGCCTTTTTGAAATAGAGTTGAAGTCTATCTATTGAAGAAATAGAAGTAGAAGGGACATCCTAGAGCTTGAAGGCTCTGAGTGGTTTGTTTCTTAATGAAGGCACAAATAGAAACTGGGGTTGGCTAGTACATTGTGAGAGCCGTAGATCTGTAGTGGTTTCTGTGTGGGAGCAGAAGCCCGGTATCTCTTCTCAGTAATGGGGAGTATCGGATTTTCAGAAGAGGGCAACGAGGAAAACTGGAGGTGGCAGGAGAGGATGTTAAAGCAGCAATGGAGAAATTTTCTTCTTCTCTTTAGTTTGCTGGGTGGAAGCGTTTGTTAATGATCTGTGTTCTCTTAGTTCTATAAATCTCACTCCTTTTTATGTTACACTTTTGGTCTTTGAGAACAATGGGTTTGCTGACCCTGGATGTTACTTACAGTAGTGTTTAAATGCATTTGTACTTAACAGAGAATGTCAGCCTAATTCAATCGGGGCTGACTAGCTAAGATAAATAAGACTGTTCTTGAACACTTGCGGTGCTTAATTTCACACAGCTCCATGTTGTTCAGTGGTCTGATGCTTACAGCTTCCTCCTCATCATTTGTTTCCCAGGAAGCTGCTTCTGACCATACAGTTTCTTGCTAATTCACTCTGTGCATCGGAATGGCAGTTCGTGTGAAGTGGACCTGCAGGTGTACCGGGCACTGGAAGTAACTCCATGTCTAACAGCTCTGTGCACCCACCAAAACATAGAAGGCCTGTGAACCAAGCAGTCATTGATTAGCTGTAGTATTGCTTGTGTCTTCTTCTTAATTTGTGAAAGGAATGAAGGAAGGGAGTGTTGTACCAATTCCTGACATTGATGAAAGTCTTTATTCTAGCCTTTAATTTCTGCGGAGATAGGAGCCACGTTATGCTCTGGAAGCGAGAAGCTGTTTGCTCTGATACTAAATGTTCGAAGTGCACTATATGCCGTCATACCAGGCTGATGCCATCGTATTTTCTGGATAAAACTTCTTCAGGAAGTTTTGATGTTGAATGAATGTTGCAAAATTCTTGTGAGCGGGGATTGTTTCAAGTGGTAGGAGATAGGCAGGGACTCAGCACCAACGTCAGGGTTGGCTTCCTATGAGAACTTGCAGTGAGGTTATCTGGAATGTTGGCATTTAGCTCTCATAACTTAGAGGTTAGACTTCAGTGATTTAAGATTGTCTGAGTGGAGGATAACAAATCACTGGCATACTCTTAATGCACTAACTAAAAAAAACCATGTAGCTGTCTCTCCATGAAGTTACCATGAAGTTGAACAATACAAAAGGCTCTTCCAGCAGCACTGAGTGGTAGGAGAGAGGGAAGCACATGAAATATGACCTTCCTGGCTGTCAGTGATAACAAGCCTCTGATGTAGGGCTCCCAAGCAAAGAGCAGAAGTGAACTGAGTAGAACTGTCAGAGAGCTGTTGTACAGAGTTCATTCGACAGCTTGAAAGGCTGGCTTTAAAAAGATGTTGGCTGCACGAGTGCAGCTGCCATGAAACCCTGTGTAGCTCCTCTCGCCGTGGTTCACTTTGAGTGTTGCTGGTCTTATGTCTCAGGATTTCTGTAGCTGCGAAGCACAGAAGTAATTCTTAAATGCGAATTTAGGCTTGGGCTGTTACTCTGGCATTATGGAAGATTGCAGATGGAGCACACAGGAGGAGACTTCTGGGTAGTCAGGGTCCTGAAGGGGAGAATTTGTTGTCAGTAATACGTGTGTACTAAAGGGAAAATAACACTGGAAGTATCAGGGGAAATCTGGAAAATGCAGTAATGGAAGAAAGCTACCGATCAGTTGGAGATTAACGTGTCCGTACAAAAAAAAAAGCCTTTCCTGAGAGCTCTGGCTGTGCTGTATAGCCGTTATTTAATCAGAAACTGCAATCATTGAAAAAAAAATAAATTTTTGAAGACTCATTTCTGCATTTGGCAGCAGAAAAACTGGCAAACTTTAGGCCTCTTTCATAAAAACTTGAATAATCCTTTGGCTTTCACTGGATTGTTGGTTTTGTCTGATGAAGGTCTATAGAAAGGAGAACTTGCATTTCCGTGCTTAGAGTTCCTGGCTTACGTAGTTCTTTGGGGACCACAGAACTGAACTTTTTGCTTTAGGAGAAATGTAAGCACAGAATGCTAATGGTAGATGAAATTGATCTTGGCCCCAGGTGGGAATAGTGTGGGCAGATGTGCTACAGCTGAAGCTCCCAGTGCATCTGCTAAGTGGGATTCCAGATCGTTCAGGGCCAATGCTAAATACAGACTGCCAGTTCTTAAAACTGTGTAGACAACTGCTCGGAACTAAATGGAAAAGATGAATTAGGTCACCCTCTCCGTTTCCGTGCCAGGTGTGTTTGCCTCTGTTTTCTGCGGTGCTTTTTCAGGTCGTGCCACTATTGGAAGGGCACATGCACATTTTGTTCAATGTATAAACTGAAATACGCATGTCTTAGGAGGTCCGCATGAAAACTGCTTAATGCTCTTCCCAAAGGAGGTGATGCTGAGAGCTCAAATCCAGAAGGATGAAGCGCTGACTTCTGCTGAATTAGTTTTGAAAGTAAAGTGATCTTAGTACTGCAGCAGAGACTCTCCCTTTCCTGTCAAGAAAACAACTGCTGAATGTTAAAACACACCTAGGTTGCAGTGAGTCATACTGTGGACTTTGGAATGACTGATTGAGACTTGAAATAGTCAGGGGCTCTTAATACCCGTTTACTGGATGATTAAAACAGGCAGTTGTATGTGAGTACAAGCCTTTCTGAAAGGTCTGAGCACACACCGCTCGTCTGTGCTGTCAGATGGTTTGGAACACGTCACATTCGGACTGTTTAAACTTGCAGGTGATAATTGTCTTAAAGGAATATATTGGTCTGAACCATCTCACTGACTTCTCAGCTTTGCTTTTTTTCTTTCACCGCAGTTGGTGGGAACCAGTTCCCCGTATCTCTGATAGGTGACTTTTCTCGTATGGGAGTGTGATGGACTTCAGAAGTAGCTGGAAAAATTCCTTAGTCTCAAGTATTTTGTACGTTGTAGGCCTGGCTGAATTTAGGTGGAGTTGCACACTTTGTATAGGGCATCTGTTGGATTTAAGCTGCTTGTCTTCCAAATGAGACCGAGCGTGAACCTTGAATCCATGTTTGGAGCAATGAGTTAACTTACTGAAAAAGAGTTCTGATGTGCGCTGTGAGCATATGTGTGTTTCTTTGTTTCTAAGGTACCTTGCCTCAAAATTAGATTTACTTTGAAACAGTTTCTTCACTTACATGCGTGCTGTTGCAGGCCACTACAACGTTTAGCTAATTGGAGTTGCTTGTTCTCACCTGTGTAATGTGTTCTGGTGGTTAGCTTCAAAATGTGGAAACAAAAGTTGAAAATATAGAACACCTGGCATCAGCTCAAGGAGAGAAGGAATGCCTGGAAGTATGAATATACTGAACCTGGTCTCTTCAGGGTCTGAAAATAACTACTGAGGAGCACCTCCTCTGGCAGGGCTAAGGAGCGCCTGCACAGCAGAGCACTTGAGAAGCTGAAGTTCAATGAGCTGGTCTCTTTTTATTCCATGTCACTGAACTTCTGTCTTGGCGCTGGGAGGATATATTTTTTTTTTTAATACTGTACACATAGATATTGATTTGCTTCTTTTCCTATCAAGGAGAAATCCTAATTAAATTTCTCTTCTGCAGATGGTTTTTTTTTGGTCATGCTAGTGAAGGCCTAGCATGAGATTTTATCTTCAGTCACTGAAACCTGCAAATCCAAATTGCTTCCCAACAAGCCATTATGTTTGCTTTTAAAAAAATAACAAAATTCTGTGTCCAAAAGATGGAGATGGCAATGGAATAAGCTGTTTTAAATAACTTGAAGTTAGATGCAAGAATGTTGCTTAATCAGTCTGACATGAAAAATCAAACTTTATCTGAACTTTGTTCACAAAACTGTGCTGGGGATGTTGAACACAGCACACTTCTGAAAGATCAGGCGGCAGCTTATGCAGTCGTTGTTCCTGGAAGCAGACTTCTGGAGAACAAGCATCATAAGCAGCAGCAATCTTGATACTGACTGACTCTATTTTTTTTCCATGATGGAGCATAGGTAATATAGTACCAAATGAAGTTGGTGACAAATACAAAACCCAATGCAGATGAGTCTTTTAGTGGCATAACATTGAATAACATGGCGCTGGTGAGGTGACCTTCACCTGTCCCAAGTGTTGATGAATGAATGATGGTGTAAATATTTCAAGTTAGGAGTTCGGTTTGCTGCATTGAGACCTTCTGGAAGTACGTGATAACTTTAGTTTGCTTTGAAAAATAGACATTGAGCTACTTCTAATCATACAACTGCCTGAGTTGGAAGGGTCCCACAAGGGTCACTGACTCCAGCCCCTGGCTCCGCACAGCACCACCCAAAACCAAAAAGTAGATAGTCTTTGGAGTTGACCTGGTTCGTGTTCATCCTTTGGTATTAAACTGTTAAGTGTGAGGAATATGGGTATTAGTGAATGGCATTGGCATATATACATAGATCTATATTAATGGAATTCAGTAAGAAAAGCAAATACAGTATTGGTGCAAGTGCTGAAGGCAGCTGTCAACTTGGTGTTGAATCAGTTTCTTAAAATTATCTTTGCTGTCGAGATTCATGATGGTCAAATATGTGGGAAAAGAGAACAGCACAGATCAGATAGTGGTATCTCTGCCACTTGAATGTAATACACAATTAAGTTGTGCAGAAGGTATTTAGTGCATGTTGTGTTTGAGCTTGATACCCTAAGTCAGGCTTGTCTTCTAAAATAGATTGTGGGGAGGAGGCTGATTCTCTTGAAAAGAGGGCAGCAGAAAGCATATGTGGAATGCAGCTGCTTCGTGAATCGTAGGGGCTGGATGCACGCACAACAAATAATTATGAAGGACCTGTGTCTTTAGGGAGTTTCTCTGTCTCTGTCAGGTACTCCAAGTGAATACACGGCTGGCATATTCCTTCAGGGCTTGCATTTCATAAAGCATAATAATAAGGAAGTGATGAGAGCAGCTGAATTAGACGTAATATTTCTGGCTCAGGTTAGTTGCATTGATCTGATACTGTGACTACGTGCTAACCATTGTTCCTGCTTAAACTGGGAGGGAAGAGTAAAAGTAATTGTATGGCTTCTCAGCTGGGAAGGAGCAGGAGAATTGGAGAAGGATCCAAAAAGGCAACTGAAATATGGTTTTCTCTTGCCATGTAAAGGAATAAGTGTGAGGAAGGGTATCGCAACAAAATTCAGCTTAAGGGGGGGGAAGAAACTGATTCTTTACAGGTTCCTAGCCAGCTTCCCATGGCCCCTTCAGGCAGCTATAGATCTGCTCCAGGGGCCATGTTGCTGGCATCTATTAAGGAAATAAATAAAAAAAGCCTCCCTTTAGTGGGGAGTGGGGGGTAAGAATATTATCTATGGGAACGTGATGTTAATAGGAGGGGAAGTGTTGGCACTGGGCAAAGGTAGAAGTGAATTGAGATATGTAAGCAACACTAATGGGAAGGGAGAGGGGAAATCCTGTCGCAGTGCAGGGGGGCTGCTGTGCCACTGGAGAATAACATGGTGTGCAGGAAGCAGCAGATACCAGCCACACATCGACACAGGGCGAACCTATTCTCGTGCAGTCATCCTGAAATGAATGGGCTGGTTTGAGAACGGACTCTTGACTCCTGCTTCTTCATACCGCTTGTGGTTTGGAGAGTCACTCAGCAGCAGGGCAAGCCAGCAGCAAAGGACTCAATTATCGCGTGGCTTTTCAAGGAAGCATCTAAGGTATGTTTCACTTGCTAGAACAGGTAATGACTGGTTCTTTAGAAGATACTAAGAGCCATTGCAGATCTTAACGATGATGGCAATTGTATTTCTATACATACACTTCTCTAACCTGCCCTCCTAGATTAAAAAAAAAAAAAAAGCAGTGGACATGTTTGCTCTGTGTGAATCGGAATGGCAGTCTGATGAATTATGAAACTTCCTCAGAATCATATTTATGGGAGTGCCAGACTCAGTTTTTCAGTAGAGCTTACCTTAACAAATTTTGAGGTGACTGAGATCTCACTCATTGTTCAGACTGCCCATTTTCATTTTAGTTACTGTTAAACTCATGTTTCGCATGAGATTGTGTGACTGATTGTTGTCTGATGGAAAGGCAGAAAAACCTAAGTGGGGAATGGTTGTAGGACATCTGGAGTTTTCTTGGCTGGTACTGATTGCAGCACTGTGAAGCTAATCCTTTCTTTTGCCGTCCCTCTGTCAGCTCTCGCTGCCCCACTGGCATTTTCCATCTGTTAGAGGGAGGGTGTGATGGGTTGCAAGACACGATAATGATGATGTCTTGAGATGAATGGCTCACTAAGTGTTCCATATACCTCCTAGATTTGAAAGATAGTCTGGATAGATAAATTAGCTTTATTCAGTCTGTTTGCATTCTCTTCTATCCTACATGACCGATAAACACAAAATCTTGTTCCATTTAAGGCTGCTTAAAAAAAAGAAAAGAAAAAATGCGCAAATGTAGAGCAAATATGTTCCCTTCTCACTGATAGAGGTGCAGCTCTCTTATCACGTGGTATGGTGATAATTTAGGAGGCCATAAATCAGAGGTGAACTGTGAGTGGGAGCTGCTATCTGGAAAGCTCCAATCCCCCAGCTGAGGAGCAGCTAGGAAATAAAGCAGCGTATGTATTGCTGTTTGCCATCTGAAAAAACTACAGTTCGTTGCAAACATCAACTTTTTTTCTGATAGTTTTCTCAGACGTCTGCACGGAATCACCAGGTTTCAAACCTGTATCATGCGGGCAGCGCTTTGAGGATGCACTGACACACTGTGCATCCCTGTAAGGCCTCCCTGCCCTCAAGAGAATCAACACCTCCTCCTAATGTAATGTGTGTAGACTTACTTAGTGTGCACTCAACTCCATTGTCTGGGTTATTGATGAAAACGCTGAAGAGAACTAGCCCTGAAATTGAGCTCTGGGGAACCCTGCTGATGTCGGGCCAGCAGCCTGATGGAACCCCATTTACTGCAGCTTTGGGCCTGACCCATCAGCCCATTGGGCTGTGTGTGTGCCCAGCTGTGTGCTGGACGCTTTGTGCAGGAGGATACTGTGAGAGATGGCATCAAAAGCTCCTCTAAAACCCACAAACCCCACATCCACTAGGCAGGTATATTTGTTGCAGAAGGATAATAAGTTAGTAAGGCGTTGTTCTGCCTTCATGAACCCGTGTTTTGTCTGATGACTGCATTGTCTTTCAAGTGTCTTTGAATAACTCTCTCCATAATTTTACCAGACACCGAAGCGAAACTGACAGACCTATAATTACTGGTCTTCTTTTCTGCCTTTCTTGAAAATAAGAATAACATTTACCAGTTTCCAGCTGACAGGAGCCTCTGCAGTTTCTGCAGACCGTTGACCAGCCATGCCCAACACGCAGGCTGCATGCCGCCCAGCACAGCCCGTCCTTCAGCTGCCCTGGGCTGTGATGGTGGCACCTCTGCCCCACTAAGCGCCCTGGCCCTATGTCATCACTTCTTGGCAGTATGTACATCTGTGAACAACTGTTTTCAAGGGTGAAGCACAGAAAAAATAAAATTTCATCAAAATCTGTGATGAGCTCCTTGAGAGCTCACTGAGAGTTGCAGTCACTGCTGTTGAACCAGACTGAGGCATTAGTTTCTCAAAAACAATGTCAAATATCCTACTAGTTTTGTTTTTGTTGTTCTTTTTTTTTGTTGTTGTTTCCATAAAAAATATTTAGTTACCTAAGTACAATAACTGGTTTATATTTTGTATGTGGCCCAAGACAGTGAAAAACTCCATGCCTTCTTCACTCCATGCGGCTCAGGCAAACCAAAAGGTTGAACACCAATGCTGTTGACAAATAACTGAGAGAAGGCTCATGGTGCTAATGGACAACTCATTCGGTACCTTGGGATGAATCTCATCAGACCCCCATAGGCTTGTGTGCAGCAGCAAATCCTGTACAAGTTCAGTGCCAGCTTACCCCTCCTGCAGCTGTGATCTTTCTGTGCATTATTGCTACTAAAGACAGGAGAAGAAGGTAGTAAATGTCTCTGCTTCCTTAAGTAACAGACCAGTGTTTTCTTGAGATAACAGCAAAGGGACAAAGTAATGAAAGAGCCTTTTTTTTTTTCCCTTTGTTATCCAGCACAGTATTAACCAGCTTCAACTCCAGTTGAGCCATGGCTGCATTGATCTTTCCCATACAGTGGTGATTAGTATTTCTGTAGTTCTCCTGTGTATCTGACCTTGCTTCCAAAGTCTGTGTGCTTGCTTTCTGTCTTAAGTTCCAGGAGGAAAAAAGGATCACCTTCAGGATCTTCCTAGACCTTAGCAGAGATGTACTCAGAGCCTCTTGTTCCTCCTGTTAATTCCTCATACTGCATGCATTGGTGTTAGACATCTCAAATGCATTCCAGCTCACTCAGTGCATGGTGAAACAGAGTGGAAGCTGTCACCAGCGCATTGTCCCTCAACTGTTGTCGTGCTATCCTATGGCTTACCGTTTAGAAACCTGTTTTTTAGCCCTTTTCACCCCTGAAACTACTCTAAAGTTCTTTAAGTCAACCCTGCTAATTCACATGAGAAAAAAAGATGGATCTGATGGGCTGATTGGACCATCTGATCCCTTCTGAATGGAGTCACCTACAACAACAACCTGACATTTCTTCTTTGTGAGGAGGTGCTCAGCCATAGGGCAAGAGGCAGCAGGCACAAAATTGAAACATGGGAAGCTCTGTCTGAACACGAGGGAAAAACTTACTGCATGGGTGACTGAGCACTGCAGCAGGTTGCTCAGAGAGGCTGTGGAGTCTCCATCCTTGAGATTCTGAGATAATTCTGAGATTCGCTTGCTGGCCTGACCTTGATGGCTCCTAGCATAGCTGGATCATTATCCACCTCATCGTGTCTCTATGAAGTCTTGTTTTGGCATTAATAAAAATAAGAATCATCAAGGATATAGTCTTGTCAAATACTTCCTTTAAAATCTTGCTCAGTACATCCTTTTCAGTTGCCAGCCTTAGGAGCACTGACCAGCCATCATTTCTCACATCTAATCTGTGTACATGTATAAATCGGATCTCTCCTGCTTAAGGTAGTCCCAGCCTTAGAATGTCCTTCAGAGATTGCTAAGTTTTCCTGACCAGTGTAAGGACCCTTTCTAAGCGTAGGTGTGTTAAGAGTCAACTTTCTCATTGCTGAGAAGTTTCTTTAAAACTTCTCCATTGTACTTGAGGTTACTGCATTGCCAGCTCTGAGACTTTGAAACTGTTTTGTGTAGCACTGCGCTATGGTGGCTGGCATAGACATCCATCTGAGGAGAAAAGCATCAGGAAAATACCTACGCAGAGCTAAAACGTGAAGTTTTTCTCCTTTATTTCCCACCTGTAGGGTGGGAATAACTTACTGTAATGTGAATGACTCATGCAAAATAACAGTATTAATGTGATTTTATTACCCATCTGCCTACTCTGTCTTAATTCTTGTTTTGAAACATATCTAAGGTTTTGCTGTTGCTTCCATAATGCTGTTGAGGTGTGCTATTTAATACATTTATGCTAGGCCCTTCCATACTTTGCTGTGTGAAGTAGGGAGGTTTTTTTAATGGCTTATATGCCATACTAGCCAGTGTCTAGTCTTTGGTATTCTTTTTCTAGCATTACAAGTCCTAAAAATGTCTGTTTCTGACTTGGTAAGTGGGAGGGTGTCAGGTGCCTGGTAGCACCTTACACTTGCTGCTGTGTTCCCAGGGCTTGTAGTAGGAGCACTTCCAGCTCTTCACTGTTCCCTAATGTGGTGGTAGGAGGATCTTTGAAGAGAGCTACAAAGTAGACTGTATTGTGATGTTACATCCACGGTAAGAACTCTGTGTAGAAGTTCAAAAGGTTTTTTTTTTTCACCCAGCTGGAAGCGCCCTGCCACAAATGGCAGTTTAGAATAATTACCAACAAACACTTTAGAGGATTTGGGATGAGTAAGCTCTTGCAGGTGGGTTGCTGGTACAATCGTTGAGGGAAGGTAGCGATAATGCTACGGCAGTAGGCATTGGAAGAGGAGTGTTTGTATCCAAAATTCCCTTGAACTTTGAACATTGCTTTTGTAGCTGCTTGAAGTTTGGCTTTCTGCAGTTTTTATGACCTGTTAATTTTCCAAGTAAGTGAATACAGATCTTTATCACTTAAATTTGTAGTGTGAAGTTGTTCTGAGTACTGTGGGGCTTGAGAGTGTTGAAGCTTACTGGTATCTTTTGTAAACTCTAGAGAGCACGGCTACTTTGGGGTCAGGAGTTAGGTAAAATCCCTGGGGCTTGGGGACAGGGAAGACAAAATGTTTTCCCCATCAGTTCCCTGAAGCACCTGACGTCAAAGAACTGCCATCGCTGGCTGGAAGTCCAAACCTCCTCCTTCACCCCTACTGTGCAAGGGCTAGGGGTACTTGCAGCCTGGAAAATAAACTTATCTCATCTTGCGAGGAGGTTTGCAAACCTGTCCCTGTTCCTCTGGCTATAGGGAAACATAGAATATCCTGAGTTGACAGGAATCCACTCCCTCCCCCGGCTCCACGCAGGACCACCCAAAATCAAACCTGTGTCTGACAGCAGTGTCCAAATGTTTCTTGAACTCCAGCACTCGGGGCTGTGCCCACTGCCCTGGGCAGCCTGTTCCATGCCCACCGCCCTCTGGTGCAGAGCCTTTCCCCAGCCCCCAGCTGCCCCTCCCCTGACACAGCTCCATGCCGTTCCTTCGGGCCCTGTCGCTGTCACAGAGAGCAGAGCTCAGCGCTGCCCTTCTGCTCCCTGTGAGGAGCTGCAGCCGCCATGAGGCCTCCCCTCAGCTCCTCTGCTCTGGGCTGAGCAAACCCAGGGACCTCAGCCACAACACATACATCTTGCCCTCCAGACCCTTCACCATCTTTGCAGCCCTCCTTTGGACACACTTGCATGTCCTTTTTGCATTGTGGCCCCCAGCCTGCACCCAGTGCTGGAGGTGAGGCCACGCAGAGCAGGACAGCCCCTCCCCTCTCCTGGTGGGAGTGCTGGGCCCAGTGCACCCCAGGTGCACGTGGAGCTTTGGGCTGTCAGGGCACACTGTTGATTCACATTCAGCTTGCAGTCAGCCAGAACCACAAATCCCTTTCTGCGGGCTGTTCTCTGGCCTCTCGTACTCCAGTCTGTATGTACAGCCAGAGCTGTCCTCTCCTAGGTGCAGAATCCAGCACTTGCAGTTGTTAAGCTCCTTGCAGTTGGTGATTGCCCAGCCTTTCAATTTGTCAAGGCCTCAAGGGAAGAAGAGCTGTGTGATCAAGAGAGCAGCAATTCAGGATGGTGCTGGACAGCAGGGTCTGGCTGCACCAGCTCCCGGTGGTGCTGTCTGATGAGGCTGGCTGCCAACTGGATGGGTGCAGACCTGTGGCTGCCGCTGGTGGGTGGGTTGCAGATCTTTATTGCAAGTCGAATGAATGCAATTTATACAGAATAGTGCGCTGTTATTCCTCATGCTTTTTTCCTGTGAAGCAGAATGAGTTCTTATAAATAGCTTTAGCAATTATTGCATAATTTTCATTTTTCCAGTAAAAGCTTACTTCTTTGAAGTGATGTTTTTAAAATGAGAAGTACGTATTCTAAAATGAAACTCAGTCCTGAAACTCTATGCCAGTAAGCCTTTTTTGTTACTTCTTCTGCAGTCTGATCAGATGGCTGTCTGATCATCATAAGAGAGTATCTAGCTTTGTGCATTTGCACAGTTTGTTCACTCTATCGAAAATGCTCTTTAAACTTGCGGGGTTTTTTTGCCCTTAATCTGCAGCTAACATTTGAGCCTATTTAAAGATGCTGAAGAGAAGGAAATAAACACTATTTCAACTAAGTTAAATTTATAACATACCAATGTCTTGTTTCTCTCTTTTTTTTTCCAGGAGCTGTTGGACAAGTATTTAATAGCTAATGCAACTAATCCAGAGAGCAAGGTATTCTACCTGAAGATGAAGGGAGACTACTTCCGATACCTTGCTGAAGTTGCCTGTGGTGATGACAGAAAACGTGAGTGCCTTTTGGTCCTTAGGTCTTTGTTTGCTAACGAACTTCAGGTTTGAGCCGTGGGGGAGAGAACAGTAAGTGAACTAGCCATGTCAGTATCTTACTCTGAATGTATGTGGAAGTTAGCAGCCTGGGAAAGAAAAGACCAGGTTTGAGCTGGAAACCTCCCATTGTTTCTAGAGGTAGAGGGTGAAATTCTGAATAGACCTTTAACATAGTAGGCAGGGAAGTTTTGGCTGGTGTTCTTGCCATCTACCCTATACTTTTGGATGGCTGTCTGATAATGCTTATTCAGAGCTTTTAGGAAACAATTAGGTGTACGTCTGGGAACATACTTAACGTCATTGTTCGTATTTTTTACTAAAATAACATTGGTGGTGAAGAGAGAGCAGCTCTGCGTGACAGGTATATATATATATTTTTTTTTACTCTGTGAATGTGTTACACTTATCTATAATTTTAACCATTTAAATGCGAAGTCTTCATTGTAGCCATCCAACTAAGATTTTAAATAAGTAACAACGTTACCAGTTCAGTACAGCATAGAGAGAAGTGTAAGCTTCCTTGGAAACTGTTGATGTCACTAGGGATAATGCCATCCCTGTAATTTTAGTTTGCCCCTCTGGACCCAGCAGCAAAGGCCTGGAAAACTTCACAGCCTGGCAGAGTCATTTGATACTGGGCATCCAAAGAATGCAGTTAGAACACACGCAGAGGTGGTCCTAAGTACCTCAGAAAGCTCTTCTGGGGAGTGTTTTAACTCTGCTCAGAGGATGTACTGAAGTAAATAGCAGAACTGTCTTGCAAGGTACCCAGGCACAGTTGTGAAGTTAAAAGTCACAGTATGCTGTAAGGATGCCTTTCTGTGTAAGAGACCAAAGTTAGTTGTAGAACGATGCTGTGGTAAAGAAGGGAAATGAAAAGCCTTGAAAGGATTGGAATTGAAAGATGAAAGCACAGAAAATAGAGTAAAAAATCTTCGCATTAATTAGTTGCTTTCAGAAATGTTTAGCCCTTCATCTTAATCAAATGACAACAGCAGGTCTGAGTTCAGTAGATACAACTTGGTTATCACAAAGATATTCTGATCTATAGTTTTGTCTCAGCCCACAGATTTGTAGCTGTTGCTTTCTCTAAGCAGAGAAATACCAGCATATCTTAGCTGAAAAGACTGCATGTTTTGTGATACTACATGCTGATACGGGTTGTTACTGTAAGAGAAGGACTGATCGATAACCTTACTCGTGGATTTTGTTGCTTTCCATGTGAAGAGCTTGTGTTACATGCATCGCCACGTACACTCTTTGTGGTTGGCTTTTTGAAAATGTCTTTAATGTCTAAGCAAACTTCTTGCATTAACTAGGCTTTTTGCCTTTTTTTCTTGTCCTCAGCAAATCAAGACCAGACTGTTAGTGCTCATTACACTGTAAATATTGAAAAACTTCCGTGTGTGTTACAAGTTTCTTGAACACCAAACAGACTTCATTTAACAGCACTTCAGCAGGTGCATTTAGGGTTACTTTGGCCCTTTGGTTGTCTTCTGGAAGGCAGCCTTGACCAGGCCATATGCAGCATTGTGAGTGTATCTCCTTTGGCCTGTTAACCTCTTTACAGTGTGATATTTCTCCAAATTAATCTAGGCATGACCTTGTTTGTTTATCTTGACTTCCTAATTCTCTCCACTCAGTTTTTGAAGGCAGATAATTAGTTTTTGAGGTCCATGCAGTACATGCCTTCTAGACTTCTTCAAAAAGAGACAGGTCTGTACAAACAGTTGCCTTCTTAATGCTACACACCCAACTCAAACATGAGTGTGTTCATCCTGTGCAAAGAGAGCTCTGTAGAAAAAGTAAAGAATGTTTTTTTTTTAATACCTAAAGATTGATTGTGTCAGAAGCCATACATTCATATGTCAAGCAGAGGTACTGTAGTTATTTTCAGTGTCTGTTTACTAACCTTGTAGGTTTATCTGTCTTTGTCATACCTTCACCTGCCCCCTGTGGTTTGTCAGTGTGGTAACCCTACCTGAAATGGGTTTTAAATGATGGCCATGATTTCACAAAGTGTAGTGTTTCAGTAAGAGGAGGCCTAAGTGGAGGGCTGCTCCTGCTGAGGGTTGTGTCTTTAATGAATAAATAAAGTAACCCTAACGAATACTGAAATATTTCATATTCTTTTAACAGAGACAATAGAAAACTCACAGGGAGCTTATCAGGAGGCATTTGATATCAGCAAGAAGGAGATGCAGCCAACACATCCGATTCGCTTGGGTCTAGCTCTTAACTTCTCTGTATTTTATTATGAGATTCTCAACAATCCTGAGCTTGCCTGCACACTGGCCAAGACGGTAAGTTGTTTTTCAGTTTTCTGTGCTTGCAGGGACAGTAGAAGAGAGTTTATGCTTGAAACGATGGGAATGATTATTTCCTAGCGTTCATGCAGGAAATGATCCTGTTTAATTCACTAATTTCTAACGCTGCTTTTTTGGATTAAAAAAAAAAAGCCTATGCTGATAATTTTAGCTTCTGTTTTTTAATGATTGGTCAATAGACTAAAGATGGCTTAATTGTTGCAGGCGTTCGATGAGGCCATTGCAGAACTTGATACACTGAACGAAGACTCATACAAAGACAGTACTCTCATCATGCAGTTACTTAGAGACAACCTAACAGTAAGTTGACTTTTTGTGTGCTATCAGTTCTGTAGTCCAATTGCTTAGACCAAGTTTGTCATGAAATAGAAACATTATTTAGCACAAAACATAGTAGTTCATTCAGGCTATTTACCCTGTTACGTTTGCAACTTACGCTGCATTAGAACTAAGTTATGATGACATCAACTCCATGCAGTCTAACATAGAATGACAGCTTGGATTGTTCATATTCTTCATTTCTTGATGGCCTTTGAAGGGAGCAGAGGAAGGTGCATGCAGCTATTTTAACATACAAAACAGGACAAGGAGTACAAAAATAGTAGTCCATGATGTGTCAAGAGATTCTTACTAAAACTCTGTGATCGTTACCTCAGAACCAAGATGTCTTTCCTGTTGTATATCCAGTGTAGCTTACTTGACTTCATTTTCTTGACTATTTTTTTTTAATTAAAACAAAAGGTCTGCAATTACAGTATACTAACGATGAGTTGATTTTTGGGTGTATGTTGTAATGATTAGCTGTAAGAAAAGCACGTAATGGAACCTTTAGGCTCTTAAAATATGTAACCAAGGTAATTTTTATAGAGAATATCCTCTCTGTGGGTAGTCACTGCACTTAAAATTGCAGCAAGATTTATAATTTTATTATATTTCTTCAGTAAAAATGGCTTTATTAGCACTGTAAAATGCTTTGTTTCAATAGCCAAAATGGTGATCTTCACTTTAGGACCTAGCCCTGCTTTTTAAATTAACATTACTCCTGAAGCTGTCGTTAAGAGTTGAGTGATCTCAGGTTAATGATGTAGCTTGTTACTAAGCACAGAAGTCTGGACTTCACAGTCTGCTCTGCCATTCATACCTGAGCTGGTCGTGCCTGCTGCACGGAGAAATGTTTCCAATTACCTCTCCGCTAGAAAGTACTGGAAGCCAGGGTTGTGCAGCTCCAGTGCGTTGGTCCTTTGCGTAGATCTCTAACGGCTTATTTCTGTATAATAGTTGTCTCCTTCTAGAAATAAAAACTCTGCTTCTGAAAGCTGACGCTGTTTTTCTTTTCTTTCTAGTTATGGACATCAGACAGTGCAGGAGAGGAATGTGATGCTGCAGAAGGTGCAGAAAACTAAACTGCACATGGGGTGTCATTCTCCCTTTCCTTCTCAAGAAACCTTTTTACACGTCTCCATTCCTTATAGCTCCACTTGGATTTCCTATAGCAAAGAAAACCCATCCATGTGTATGGAAATCAATTTATAGTCTTTTCACACTGCAGCTTTGGGAAAACTCCATTCCTTGATTTGTGTTTGTCCTGGCCTTCCTGGTGTGCGGTTACTGCTGTAGAAAAGTATTAATAGCTTCATTTCATATAAACATAAGTAACTTCCAAACACTTATGTAGCGGACTAAAGTGTACCTGGTATTTAAAAACAAATCTGAACCAGTTCCTGCCAGTTGACCGTGTTTTCTATTACAGTAAGATATGAAAATGTAGTTAATTGCAACTAAAGAGTGTTCCACACAGCTTTTAATTCTCCACATTCCCTCCTTATTCTGCAGGTTTTCCTTTCCATAATTGACTTTCACATGCTACTGTGTATTTTTTCAGTAGAGATACGGAAGTATCGGTCCAGATCAAGTTGAGCATTTCTAGCTTGAAAATTGACAAATTGAATTGCTTCCTGTATAATGTCAGACAGGAGCTTGCGTGTTTGAAAACAGGGGCTACTCTTAATCTTCAGTTGCTGCTGTTTAAGTTTATATCCCTTCCCAATAAAAGTTCACTTACACTCCTGCCTTTGTAGTTCTGGTATTCACTTTACTATGTATTAGAAGCAGCATGTTACTGCCGGAGTACAGGCAGTGCTTTTTGGCAGACTAAAGTGCATGTCATTTCTTAATACACTGGAATGGGAAAACCAATTGAAGTTCACATGTCCAAGTATAAAATTTAGTACTTTTCCATGCAGGTTTGTGCACATGTGAGAAGGTGTCAAGTTTGTCCAGTGATTGTTATTTAGAGAGTTCGGACCACTATTGTGTGTTGCTAATCATTGATTGTAGTCCCAAAAAAGCCTTGTGAAAATGTTATGCCCTCTGTAACAGCAAAGTAACATTAAATAAAATTACATTTTATAAACCACTTACTGTTGACTTGTAACAATTCCATGTAATTGCTTAAGGGCTAAACTTAAGTATCTTGTGCTAGAAGTGTCTTTCTCAAATTTAGTGCATACTTGTAAAAAGTTTGCTCTTAAACTCGTGTCATATTTGAGCGATGTGATTTGTATGAAAATATCCTGGATAACTTTCATAGTTAACCTGACATGTGGACTTCTCAGTAACTAAATCTACTTGAGCTAATGGCTTCACCTTATTAATGACTTAAACAAGTAGCCAGTTTTTTGATGTTTTTCCCTGGCTTGCAAATCCTATCTTCTAAATTATGCCTTTTTTGTAGTCTCTTGAAATTCCCTCCTTTGTCTTCCTGTTCCTGCCCCCCCCCATTCATGGTTGTCGTTATTATTTTATGGTATTCCAGATGCAGTTTTAGGAGTGCTGAGGAATTCTTCCTCTAGAATGTTAGTTTGTGTGCTGCCACATCATAATCTGCTTTCTTTTGTTCTTAGACTGCTTTTAGTATTACAGTTTCCCCAATGTTTGGAGCTTTTGTAATAATACATTGCTCTGTGGGTCTCTTTGTGTTTTTTTTTTTTTCTCTAGACACTTAAGAGTTTTTTCCTAAATCTCTACCTCTTAGTTCCCCATGTTGGTGGGTTTTTGAGAATATTTAACTGCTTTTAGTGTCCTGGCTAGACAGGATATGACATTATGAAACATGACATACTGCTAGTCTGTGTAGGTTTCTGATGGTACATCTTCCACCTTCCATCTGTTTTGTTCATTCTTTTGAGTGTGCACAATGAGTGTTCCTACAATAAAACTGTTCAGATTATATATGCTTCAACTGACATGCATTGCTTTAAGAAAATTAATGTATCAATTCCATTTTCTTCATTCAGTCACTTTGAATTGCTGTCAAAGTATTGTGTGGCAGGATTCTACATAAACTCATATGCTTCTTAATTGGTGTTTTGGTTTCATAATTTCTTCCCCTCCCCCACGCATTCCCTATTGATCCTTTGTTTCATAAAGGTTTTAACTGCTAAGTGCTCTCGTTCTCCTGTAAACATATTTCAGTATCTATACGCTAGCAGGCAGTGTTAGCTCCTCAATTAAGAGTTTGCTTTCATTGCTCTTCTGTAATACTGTCTCAGCATGCACTACGTTGTCAGCTGACGCTTTGCTTTTTATTTCATCCCTTTGCAGCGCGCAGAGTGAGTTGTCAGTGTTTGTTATAGGAGCACCGTTTGGGCCTTGTTGTCTAGATTACAGCTTAATTTGTTAAATGTTCTTGCTAATGTCAAGATGGGCAGCTTCTAGCTGCTTCTTGTCTGTTACATCTGCGTTCTGTGCAAAAAATGCATCTTGAAACAGCAGCACCAGCTCTTGAATTTTAATAATACCAAATGCGGTACTTTCTCATACTGTTACATCGAGAAGGCAACAAAAAATGTAGGGCAATAAGATGATGATAAAAATGGATAAATAGTAGACTAGGTTTCCTAAATGCCTTTGGAAAGTCCCCCATCCCCCAGGTAAATTCCATGATTAGTGCAGCACCCAGGCTCATTAGGCGTATTCATGTGGTATTACGGCTCCCAGCTGCAGGAGATAATTTGCACTTGCGTGCTGCCCCACCTCACCATAGAGGACAGCGTGCCCCCCAGCTAAGGAAACACAGGGCAGGCTCATCGGGCAAATCCTGAGCCCAGCGTGTTCTTTGCAAGAATATGGCTTTGCACACGTACAACTGACAGTGTGATCCAAGACTCTTCAGTAAAAATAATTGCCTTGTTAAGATGGGATTTTCACTTGCTGTAAACATTTGTATACAGTAAATCCTGTGGGGCGGAGTTTGTCTTAATCTCTGCAAAGGATTTCACACAGCTGCAGTAATCACCTCAGCTCCCTTAGTACTTTCAGACTCCCATGGAAAAGCTGCGCTCCGGAGTTCCTGACTGCTCTGCCGGGCTGGCCGTGGTGGTGGAGATGGTGCCTTGCTTGAAGCCGTTTTCTGTCCTTTCAGGTTATTTGCACAGTAACTCAATTCAGCAGTGAAACACAGAATTTTGTATTTCTTCTGTTGCTGAAAATGTCAACATCCACCATCATCTTCTCCTCTAAGTCTAGCTTGGTGTGACACAAGGCTGTTTGCTGTACCAGAAGATAAAATATTTTATCATTGCGTGAAGCACGCAGCATGTGTTACTCCACTGTGTTGATTGGGGTAACCAGAAATTAGGTGAACATACAGAATGTGTCAGTGATGTTGCTGTTAATGTGGTTTTCGAGTATGTGTCACGCAGCTAAAGCAGTACCCTAACCATGTCCGAGAACTGTCTGATGCCACCTAAAATCATCTCCCATCTGCACAGAATTCCTTATCAAACCATGAGTGCAAGGTAGCCACTAGATCATCACATGTAGAAAACACGCAAAGTTGAAGTTTCTTTCAACGCTACAGGAAGGCTACAACTTTGAAATCCCAATTCTACCAATGAAGTCCCAGACTTATGTAATAAGATCTCCTGCACTCTGTTGCATGAGTGTAGCTGGGTGACATGACTGCTGGGAGCTTCAGCAATTACAGCTTGGCCAGCTTTCAGATGAACAGAATGCCAGTGTGGGAAGGGTGAAATGTTGGTACCAGACTTGGATTACTGCCATGATGTTTTTCCACTGTACCGTGGTGCCTGTTAGTTCACAGAGGTATGTCTCCTGGTCCTTTTGTGCTGGAATCCTGAAATCAAGAACCAGACATGAGTTTGTTTCTGATCATAGAGTGTGGCCTCATGCTATGTGACCGAGTACTTCAATATTTACATTTCTGTATGTGAAAACTTGTTGAAGGCAAGCTTGTCTCCAGCATAGTGTGTGATCTGACATCAGTGTCAGAGTCATCTGAGCTAGACATTCTGTAAATGCCATTAGAAGTGGCTCATAAACTCTTTTATTACAAATGATATTCTCAGTTGCACAGTCTCCCTCCTTACTTAAAGCCTAGTTCCTTCTGCTGTGATCATAATTGTAAAATCCCTCTACATCTGCAAACAAAAAGGATGGTTTGTAAAACCTGCTGGGTGGGAGTGAGGTGTGCCTTTTTTTTCCCTTCTTCTCTCCAGGCTTCCAATTAAAGTATGGCTGCTGTTCTTGTTATTGCTGAGCAGGTGCTGGGTCTGTCAGAATTGTCATAAATCTGTTGGAAACAATAAAGGAGCTAGTTACAGCCATGGAAAAGATGGAGGAACAGGGGAGGGAGAAAGGAAATGTTCTCCTGTGCTCTAAATAAACTTATACAGTTAATTTGGTGAATCGTATTCAGAGGAAACGGCCCTGAACAAGATCGTACTGGTTTCAAAGGTTTCAGTTGCTGACAATGACTTAATTCACCTTTAATATTAGAATTAATCAGTTTAGATCCATAACCTGGAGGATATAACTCAATTCTTACAGCTCAGGCCTTTAGTAGGGCTTTCTGACAGCTCTGTTGGTACTGGCTTTAGATCTGCCATTGCAAAATGTGTTGTTATGCTGAAGTTTCTCATGTGTGAATATATACATCAGCTGAAAATGGAATCTCAAATATACCAAAAATTGTGTTGTTTTTTTTTCAGCAATCTTGAAACCTGTTCTCAAATTCCTGTATCAAAACAGAAAGCAAGGCTACGTATTTCTTGCTGTTCACAGGACTGTGTTTAGGCAGTGAATGCACAAAATGCACAACACTGTTTGCCATAGCTTGAGTTAGCACTGCACCACCCCTCTCCATGCCCTGGTTTCAGCCCACACACTGTTGAGAGGACGTTGCTGCTGTGAGCGATGGGTGTATGCCCAGGGCTGGGCCAGGCCGCTCACTGGGGCAGAGCCACTGCTGTGACGGCGAGGGGCAGGGGGCGGCTGCAGGATGGGCTGTGCCAGGCCATATACAGCCTGTGGGCCTCGGGTTAGATGTGCCTGGCCCTGCCCTTCCTTTCTACTCCTTCGCTCCGGGTCCTTGGAAAAAAGATTGGGTGTGCAGTGTAGTCAGGGAGAGGTGTTGCTCTTGGAGGCACTTCCAGTTCTCAACTCTTGCACCTTTAACATACCTGTGGGAGGGGATGGGCTCTGGACACAAGCACGTGGTGTGTAGGACCCTGGAGGGGAGAGGTACTGCTAAATGATCACTACTGGAAGTACAAGGGCTGCTCTGAAACTAATGCCTCCTCTTTTACAATGCTGGCCAGCAACATCAGAGGAGGATGTTGGTGGGATGGCAGTAGAGGTTGAATCTTCCCACCAATATCCCATTATGTGTTGTTGCCCTGACACAATGGTGTCTGACATGGAAGTGCAGAGGAAGGAAAGGTTTGTAACTGAAGTCTTCCATGCAGAAAAAGTGGCACCCATTGACGTTCATTGACACTCGCTGAACCTTTAACGAGTGCACACAGTGGATGTGAGCACAGTGAGGCAGTGAGTGGTGCATTTCAGCAGTGGCAGCAGCAACGTGAAAGACGAGCTGCATTCTGGACAGCCGTACAGATTGTTACAAGCAGCATGCAGGCTCTTGTTCATTGCTGGTGAAAATGCATAGCTAATGGTGGTGACTGTGTTGGAAAATAGTGTTTTGTAGCTGAGAATTTGCTCTGTCAAACACTGTTAGTGTGCTCTTTGTATCTGTTTTCATTTCCATTGAAATAAACAGGAGGCATTGCTGTCAGAGCAACCTACATATTTGGTAAGCCAAGAAAAGGGAAGAGTTCAAAGATCAGAGTAATATCAAATGCTAAGAGCCTTCTCTTACTATTGCTTCCAACATGGAAAGAACTTCAGGTATTTTTTTCACCTTAAACACAATGATGCAGGGATGTGCAGAAGCGTGAAGGTTCCGTGGCCAAGGCTGACTACGCGCTTACAGCTCTGTGGGCATAGGGTGTACATTTCTTTGACAAGGAACAACAATATATGTGGTGTTCTGTATCAAATGCACAGTCATCTCTGGTGGAGCTCTGGAACATGGTTCAAAACCAGCAGGTTTAATACATATCAGTTCTATAAATCATTATTTTGCTATAAATAAATAGATCCTATGGAGAAGAAAACACTAAGTGTGTGCCAACCTAACCAGTCAGAGACTTTTGATTCAAAGTGGGACAAAGTTTGCTATGGTTTATGTACTTAAAATAAGATGGAAGGAGAGCCCCTGGATCTTTGCTTCCCACACAGTCCCATCACAGGCACCACACAGCATGTTTACAAAGCCTTAGATTTAGATTCTCTTCTTCCTCTGCTACTGGAAGCCCAATCCAGGTCATCGCTCTCCTGATAGCTAGAATCCAAATGAAGAGCTTATTCTTGGCCAGTTTATACCCATTTGTTTATGCATTAGTTCTGCCTGTTGGCTAAACCAGCCATGCTCAGTAAGCATTCCACTGTCAGGAGGGCTGCATCTCGGACTGATGGATGGGAGTGCTCCAGGCACCTTTTGTGCTCTGCAGGAATGGCAGGAATTGGGAGCTTCAGTATATCTGAAACAGTAATTGGTTTTCAGAGGCAGATCTCAATGCTGCACATTGTTTTGCTCCAAGTTTTGCTGATTTTAGTAGGGATTCTGTTTATACAAGGTCTGAAATTGTTCAGTTTTCACGTTGTGAATGATTATTTCACAGGCAAGGAGAGCATTTTGTTTTGTGCATATGCACAAAATCTATTTAAAAGGTAAAATAGCCATGGGATGAAGAATCTTTAAATTCTCATCTTGGTTGCCTAATGCAATGATCTGTAATCATTATGTGCATTAACATTCAAGATGAATAAACATATTTTTTTTTTCCAAATTGTTGCTCTTTGTAAGGGTAGCTTACTTGATACTACACTGCCTTAAAAGACAGAAGTTGTTAGTTACTGGCAGGCAGTGTTGCTCATCTGTCCATCCTGACAGAGGGGTGAACTGCAAATACTACTTTTGCCCAGTTAGAACCAGAAGAGAAAAGGTGGTTTGTTCTTGTCTAAGCAGCATCAAATTTTAAAGATGCTCAGTCCCGCAGCACCCCCCCCCCCAACAGATCTGAGATCTATATCAGCATCTGGAAACTTCATACTTGATTCCTTGACTCTAAATCTCACTTGAAGAGACAATTAGGAAGGCCTCACTGCTGATCAATAAATCAGTAGAGCTAAGCAGTGCAATAAGAAGGATAATGGGAAAGAAGATGACTGTTCAGTGGATTTGCAATACTAGAATGGGGTTTTGTTTTTCCCTAGTAGTATGAAATTGTTGCACCCAAAAACACTATAGTAGTGTATTCTGCTGTTAATGACATTTTTCCACACAAGTGGAGTCTAAAATCCTGTTACTTGAAGAAACCTGATTGAACTTGTCTATGTCACAGTGAATCTTACACTTTATTGCAGTAAATCTTCACAATAGACTTACAGAGACTTTTTTGGATGCTTGCACGTGTCCTACAGAAACCATACTTGAAATGTTGGCCTTACTTTCATGACTGATGATTATTTTTAACAATATTTTATAGCTATGTGCTCTCAGAACTATGTAAAAACATGGGATAAAGCCCATTTAAATTAAAACCAGGTCGAGCATTATTTTTCTAAAATAATTGCAGAGTGTACTTACACATTTTAAATATAAGTAGCATGGTAAGAGCTTGATGGTGACTGCTGGGTTTATAGGAGAAATGAAGTAACCTTGCCATCTGCTTGTAGTCTTGAGTCTTAATTTGCTGGAGACAAAAGGGAAAGCTGTATGGATTAAACTGCTGACTTACTGAGGCAATTGTAGAGAGTGATCTGTTTAATTCAGTCAGAATCACCTGAGGGGACTCTTCTTTCTTTAGTGGAGGAGGGAAAAGGCTCTTCACTAAGAAAACCTACAGTTCTTCTGGTGGGATACAAAAAGCCACCACATGCACTTTGCATGTATGTGAGGCTGCAGCGGTTGTTGTCTTTCCAGAGACTTTCTAGAGAAGAAATTACTCGTTCTGTTGTGATGTGCTTGTTTCTGAACTGCTGGGTTTCTGCTGAAGATCCCTAAATGCTCGAATCCTGTCCGGTGAAAACATTGTAAGGGTGCCATGCAAACAGAATCCTTCAGAGAAAGATAACAATCTAAAAACGTCACTCAAGGACTGATGTAGATAAAAAGCGTGGAAGCAGAGAAATCTGAGAATCTGGTGGCAAAAGGAAACGCTGAGTTTTTTTGCAAAAGGCAAAGCTGAGTAGTGTTAAGAGAATCCTTGCCTGATTTAAGAAACGGAATCTTTAAGCGAAGCTACATTGGTGAAAAACAAGGAAAGGAGATCAACCCGTCAGGAAACATTTGGGCTGTCGAACCACTGGAGTTATTTGATTAGTGTAGTCAAGGGACTAAAAGATGGGAGTTCTCATTGGCAGGGTCATGGAAGTTACTAATGCTACAGCTGTTAAAAGGAGAGTAGTTTGCCATTTCTTTGCATTAAGTGCTATAGCCATTTTTCCTTTTTTTTTTTTTTCTTCTCAATAAACCAATCCTGCTTAATAAACCAGTGCTGCCACACTGAGATGTTTTGCTGAAGGATGGGGACTCAAACACTTAAAGTAGTCACAGCAACCTTGAGTCCCTCAGTCAGTGCAAGTGCTGAGTCTCCTGATGGAGGCTGCTTCCTAAACAGCTTACAAAGAGCTAGTTGCCTGTTTCTTTAGCAGGAAACCTATTGTTTCATTTGCAGAATTGAGTCATGGAAACTATTTCCTGGATGAGTGAAAACAGTGACCTCAATTATCTCAAATATTGCAGTTTTTTTTCTCAAATATTTTACTAATTGAGACTCTGATGCATTCTGACATTTGGTGTTCCCTTCCTCCTTTCCTCCTTTCCTCCCTTCCTCCTTTCCTCCTTTCCTCCTTTCCTCCCTTCCTCCTTTCCTCCCTTCCTCCTTTCCTCCCTTCCTCCCTTCCTCCTTTTCTCCTTTCCTCCTTTCCTCCTTTCCTTCCTTCCTCCTTTCCTTCCTTCCTCCTTTCCTCCCTTCCTCCTTTCCTCCTTTTTCCTTTATATGTATTTTAAATTGTTAGCTCCAAGTCTCCAATTCTCAGTAAGCATTGTTGTCCAACTAGGAGTCCTCAGCAGCTCTGGCAGTTATGGCCAAATGGGACTCTGAATTGCATTTCCATCTTACAGGAGACAGTTGGAAAGATAACTGTGTGGGAAGTGATACACGGCAGGGAACAGCCATGCCCTGGCAGTGAGGATGGACCAGATGACCTAATTTCTCTTTTCCATTAGAGCTGTCTGATTCCACAGCTAGTCATGCAAGCACATGACTGACAATAAGGATAAAAAAATATGGAAAACTTAACTCCCCATGTAACAAATAAAGCTTGCTGAACTTGATTCCATCACCTTGCAAGTGCTGATTAATTGAACGCCATATAGTTTTCTACATTTATGTTGGTCTTTCAGCTGAAACCTTTAAAAATGACTTGCCATCTGCTTTGCCTGGAATTCAGAACTGCTGTCTCAGCTGCATGAGACATCTGCTTGATGCAGCTGATGGATGAATATGAGCAAGATTGGAGGAAAAACTAGCTTAAAGAAACAGTTGCAGGGATAATCTTTGCTAGGTCCCGTGTAACACTGTGCTAACTACTCCTACATGACAATGTCTTGTATCCAAATGACAAGGGTAAGTGGTGCCAACTGACACCAGGGTGTTGGTTAAAGTGGTGTTAAGGCTGCGTTTTGCTACTGTTCATGAATCAGCCATGATCTGGCTGTCATAATTCAAAGGATTTTTTTTTTACTTTTTAAAAACTTTTTTTAACTTCTTTTTTCTCAAGTAAAATCTTCCCTGGCAATTGGTTGGATTTGCTGTTCCCATCACTTGGTGCTTCTTGCTGACTGACTGCTCCCGCTCCACCAGGCAGCCCGTGGTCTCTCAGTGTCAGATCTTATCTGGTGTGTTAAGAATTTCAGGATAAGTGCCTAGATGATAGCACACAACATTCTCATTGGACAGGTCTTTGAAATATGTTATTACCATAACTTCACACTTCAGAGTTTTTGTGTGAAATTTCATTCCCACCTCGCGTATCCCGTTTGTATCATTCTCTGTAAGCGCTACTCATACCATACCTACCTACAAAAAAAAAAAAGGCAAACCCAAACACCTACTGAAGTCCAAAGTATCTCTTTTAGCACTGAAATGAGAACAGATTACAAGAATGCACTTAAGACTTCCATCTGCATGAAGAGAGGTGCTGAAGGTAAATGTTTTGATGGAAAACTATACAAAACAGCCACATAAGCTGAAAGCAGATGTTTACCCTTGAGATTCCTTACAACTGTGATCTGCAAACACTGTATGGATGGTGATAGGCAGCCAAGACCCTTGAGGAATTTCCCACTCAGATCAATTTTGCAAGAAGTGGCATCATTTCTATTTCCTTCTTTTTAACCTGGAGTTAAGTGCTTGTAGCTGAAAGTTTATTTTGTGTAATTCACACTACAGCAGAAACCTAGGGTCTTTGCAGTGTCCAATCTCTCCTGACTTCTTCTGACTCTCAGTCTTATTTCTGTTGGCATTGTTTGTTACAGGATGTTGAAAACATGTTTTGTAGCCCAGGTATGAGGAGTAAATGTTTTGTGGAGTCTTCTGAAGTAGACAGGATTCCTTGGGAAGATTACCAGCCTCAGTTACCAGCCCTGTGTTCTGTATGAGATGGTGGTCAGCTCCTTTCTCCTTGTGTGGGCAGAAGTGCCGTGTCCACACTGCCTCTTGTGAAGCCGGAGACAAGGGTGAGATGTAAGGACGTCAGTTGTTTTCCATGCCCTGCGTTCCCATCATCAAGCATGGTCCTGTGTAGTCCTATCCCAGTTTCTAAAACACAATGAGAAAACAATCTTCAAGCTCTTAAGCTCTGTATAAATAAATATGTGTGGATGATAAAATCTTACTGGTTAGTAAGAAAAGAAATCTGATAATGGAAAAAAGCTTAATGGTAGAAATGAGGAATGCCTCAGTTAATATTAAAGGCCCTTTGTGGAAAAAATGACCCCAAATTCAAAATTCTACATTTAACAGCATATTTCCAGTCTATTGCTACTTGTTTTTTCCTTTGATTTGTGAAGTTTTTCCATGTTCTCCTTTTCCAAATGGAATAGCGTGCTTCTTGCTGTCCAAGAAAACTGCTTCAGAGATATAACTAATTGAGACAAAAGTAACTGGTAGATGCGGTTTGACATATTTTGCTTTGTTGTTCTTCCTTGTCATTTGGCTTTCATAACCACTTGCATCCACCCACTCCCTAAACTTTTATTTGCTGTTAGTAATTGTTTACTTGCTGTCTTATTTCAAAGGTCCTTGTTCAGATCCCTGGCTTAGAAACACTAAGCATAGCTTTTAAGCAGTGTTGCGTGATGAAATGTATCAGTCTGAGCCTTAGAAATTAAAGGAAGCCGAAGGCTGTGCTGATTTATACTTGCTTGCAGTGGCGCATGAGGACTATTTCATTAAATGGAAATTGCTATGATAGAAAGCTCCAGTGGCAACCTGTTATATCTAACTGTGCTTCCTACGCTGACAACCAGTTACTACACTGCATCTATCCCTCTGAGGCCATAGTTATGCGGTCGATTGAATCCAACATAAACCGTATTGCTCCTTAAACCTTCTGCCTTCTCATCTGTGCTTGTCCCTAGTGCCTCCCTTAGTCTGACTTTAGGCAGCCTGGATGCAAAACTGGTGATGAAAATGGACAGCTTCCATGTATCACTTCCCCAACTGTGCACTGACCCACAAGCAAGCCGGCTCTGGAACAAGAGAAATGTGTGGGAGGAGAGATGAGGAGGGCTATCCCTCCCTGTGGGAATGCAAATTGTGTTGGACTAATGTGGCTACGTAAGGAAAGCCTGCGTACCACTGAACACCTCTATTTGTTTGGCCTAGGGTAGGTTTATTTGTTTGATTTGCACTGGATTCTGGATTTGGTCTTGTAATTTTCATGTTGGTTTAAATAAAGTGGTACCAGATTCACACTCATGAGAGCTGCACAATAAACGTCACTTTAGAAGTAATACCTTCCAGTAATGAAAATTCCCAAGATTCAAAAGTATACTGCACAAAAATAAGAGTTGTAACTAAAAGACAAAAATCATCTTCATCAAGTGAGAAACCTTGGTAACCTTAGCAGAGCCATCAATCCAAAAGACAGCCCAGAAAAACAGAGGCATAGAAAACAAATATATCTTACTACATTTTTCACTTTCTCTGTATGATCTAAATTTCTTCCTACCTTTGCAGTTGTGTTTAGGGTTAAAACAAGTTTAAGCACAAAAAAAAAACAAAAAAAAAAAAAACAAAAAAAACACCTAACCTAGTTTTCAGCTTTCCCATGCTTATTGTGTGGGAGGCTAGTTCTGCAGTGTTCCAGAATGAAATGTCCTGGTATAATGCCTGCAATCAAGGAAATGGAAGAGTATACGATTAATAAAACAAACAACTATCCACTAAAAATTAGTTCATTAAGAGTTCAGCTCACTAAAATGAAATAACCTAGGCCAAGGCTCCTGTTAATTTCGATTGGGAAGCCAAGAATATTTGGAATTCTTACCTTAAAATCATAACTTAAAAGATGCAGCACATTTTTAGAGAGTGAAAGGATGGAAAAAGAATAATGTGCCAGCTAGTTTCAATTCTGCTGGTGTGTGTATACTGAAATACATATATTGATATACATTATATATGTTTTATATATATTGAATATATTTTTCTATGTATTTATGTGTGTATATATTCACAATGGAGTGGCAGCATTGATGGACAAAGGAAGGGCAACTGATATCATCTACCTGGACTTGTGTCTTTGAATGGTCCCACACCACATCCTTGTCTCCAGTTTGGAGGAATGGGGATTTGAAGGGTGAACTATGGTGAACTATCCAGTGGATAAATAACTTGTTGGATGGTCGCGGCCCAAGAGTTGTGGTCAGAGGATCTATGTCCACATGCAGGCCAGTGATGAGTGGTGTCCCCCAGGGGTCTGCCTTGGGACCGGTGTTCTTTAAAATCTTCATCGATGACTTAGGCAGTTGGATTAAGTGCACCCCCAATAAGTATGCAGACGACACCAAGCTGAGTGGTGCTGTTAATACAATAGATCTAAAGGGACCTGGACAGGCTTGAGATGGGGGCACATGTGAACCGAATGATGTTCAACAAGGCCAAGTGCAAGGTGTTGCACCTGGGTCAGGCCAATCCCAGATGTGAGTACAGACTGGGAGAAGAACTCATTGAGAGCAGCCCTGCGAAGGATGTGAAGGTCCTGATGGACAAAAAGCTGGACATGAGCTAACAGTACCCTGGGCTGCCTCAAAAGTTGGGTGGCCAGCCAGGTGTGTGCAGTGATTGTTCCCCTCTACTGTGCCCTCAAGAGGCCCCATCTGAAGTACTGCGTCCAGGCCTGGGGCCCCCTGCACAAGAAAGGTATGTTGAGAGGGTCCAGAAGAGACCACGAGGATGCTCAGAGGGCTAGAGCACCTCTCCTGTGAAGAAAGGCTGAGGGAGTTGGGTTTGTTCATCCAGGAGAAGAAAATGCTTTGAGGAGACCTCATTATGGCCTTCCAATACTTAAACAAAGCTTATAGTCAGGAGGGGGACTGACATTTTACATGGTCTGATAGTGATAGGACAAGGACAAACAGCTTTAAACTAAAAGAGAGATTTGTATTAAATGTTAGGGAGAAATTTTTCACTCAGAGGGTGGTGAGGCACTAGCATGGGCTGCCCAGACAAGCTGTGGATGCCCCGTCCCCAGAGGTATTCAAGGCCAGGTTGAATGTGGCCCTAAGTCTGGAGAAGAGGAGGCTCAGGGGGGACATTATCACTCTCTATAACTACCTGAAGGGAGGTTGTAGTGAGCTGGGGGTCGGCCTCTTCTCTCTTGTAACTAGTGACAGGACGAGGGGGAATGGCTTCAAGTTGTGCCAAGGGAGATTTAGTGTGGACATTAGGAAACACTACTTTTCTGAAAGAGTGGTCACCGTCCCTGGAGGTGTTCAAGAAACATTTAGATATAGCGTTGAGAGACATGGTTTAGTGGGGTTATTGGCGGTAGGTGGATGGTTGGACTGGATGTTCTTGTAGGTCTTTTCCAACCTAGCTCATTCTATGATTCTATGATTCTAAGCAGCCTGACCTGCTGTCTGGTCTAGTGGCTGGCAATGCTGCTCATGGCAGGGATGCTGGAATTAGATGATCTTTAAGGTCACTTCCAACCCAAGCCATTCTATGATTCTTTGATGATTCTGTGATTTATTTAAGAGATGTGACAATGTCTGTTTGCAGAAGACTGACTCACTTCATTTTGGAAATTAGTTATAATCAGATAGTAACAACTGTTGGTTACTAAGGACCTAGGCTGAACCCTCGCCAGTAACCACACATCATCAGCTGTAAGTTTTCAGTCCTCTGAGCCACTGAAGCCTTTTCATAACTCATATTTCTAGTTTCAAATGGAGATAGAAAAGTGTTATTAAAGTTTAAATTTTGCACTAAATATATTACTTGGACTATAGTATGTTTGGTCACTTAAAAACACATTTGGCACAGTAATGACTGGTTGTGTTGTCTGGAAAAACTGAAATGCAAGTAAAAATCCCTAAAGTCCTGTTTACTCTATGTTCTTGTATTGCAAGGTGCAAGTAGCCAGTTAAATACTTCTCAGGGTAAATTTACCTTTTTGAATAACTTAATTATTAAAGTCATTATATGAAATGCCAAAGGCTTGCACTGTAAAAACAATGCTGAAGTTTAATAAACTCACACAATGTGGAAAAAAAAAAAAAGCTAAGGTTTACCTTCTCTCATACGTGCAATATCCTTGCACTAATAGGAGCAAGAAGAAAACAAGTAACATGCATTTAGAGATCTTACAAAAAATGTTTGCCATTCTACACTTCTTTACATTGCAAAAATTTCACCTAAAACATTCTGTTCTCTTTAATCTCAGTATAATTTCAGCAAAAAAAAAATGTAGCAACACATCAAGGTTCCATCAAGGTTTCTCTTCAGAACACATAGGACCATCTTTTCGACCACACAATGGTTTAATTTGCAGAGAACCATCTACTGACATTACTAGCCCTACAGGGAAATGACTCCTACAGCAAAGCTGTACATACAGTGCAAAATGCTGGCGGTACATCCTTTCAGACTGTAACCCTACTGAAGATACCCAACAGGGAAGACCATCATTACTGTAATTCTGTGGCTATTGTGATGCGGACACTGCTGCCCAAGAAGTTCTGGGTAAGACTTCTGTGTAAAAGGTAAGTTTTGGGCTATGGCATCCAATCACAAAGTTTACTGCCTTTGTCTGACTTTTCTCAGTCAGCTACCACTGGGGAGTGTTCCAGACAGCCCAGGCATCAGAACAAGTGTAAACTTTTGTTTTGCATAATCAGTTACACCTTTTACTCTCCTTTTTGTTACCTATACTTGTGAAGAACATAAGTCAGGAAAAAAAGAACACAACGATCCACCATCGAACTAACCAGCCAGGGAAATAAACCATGTACCTAGGAGTTCACAGCAGTTTAATTAAAATACATGCAAGGATAAACCATACTCGGCACCATTTAACTGGTCAAGCTGGAATATTTTTGCTGAAGTTGAAAGAGAAAAAGAGAAGGTAGGGCAGACAAGCTGTCAAGGGTACAAACGCAGGATCAAACGCTCTGGCAGCATTACAGAGTTTGATCTTTTTTTCTTAAATTTTGTTCTCAGTCACCTTGTTGACCTCCCCATCTTCCATGGCCTCCTTCATGGCCTGTTTCAGCACCCTTCTCTGCCCTGATCCCACAGGGTCAGCCTTTCTGTGTCCCAGAGGGAGAGTTACCGGCTGCTGATTTCTGAAAGAGGAGAAAATTTGAACTGGCTGAAGCCAGGTATACAGGTAGCGTAAGATCAGAATCAAGAATCCTATGTGTATCTTTGAGATAGGAACGGCATCCTTTGAACTGCATTCTTGATGATATTTGTCACATACTTCCTCAGTAACTTCAAAAGAGTTTGATTCCTTTGATTACAGTGCTGTTTACCTGCTATCTTTACTAAGAGGCATTTGCTCAGAGCAGACAGTCATTTAAACATTACCTGTATTATACTTACTCTCAAGTCCAAAATACTTTCATTTACAAACAGTCATATTAACATCCCTGGTTAAGTATAAAGCAGTATTCTTTTGAGATCAAAAGCATTAGAGTGATAACCAAGTATGATTTTTTTCCTAGATTTGCAGTAAATTCTGTGCCCATGATTGCTGCTTTAGGGACCTTAGAAGGTCCCTAAGTTCTCTGCCATTAACAATATACTGTCACATTTGAGGAACAGGAGCACTAAGTATTACTCTCAGTTTTCATAAGGAAAATTCTCTTGCCTCTAAATAACCACTTAAAATGGATCTAGCAGTGTGCTCATTTTCAGACCATTTCCCAGTTCTTTTAAATTAGTGCTTTATATTAGCAAGTGTAGCAGGTGCACAATAACTATGAATACTTGGCACTTACAGGGCATATTTGATGTATCAGTACCCACACATTACCACTGGAAAACGAACTCACACACAGAAAGGTGATGACCTAGCCAAAGGTCTCCCTGCTTCCATAAAGGTTTCTTGAGTTAATTACAGCTGAAGAAATATTGAAGAAATATTTGGCCAGTAGTTTCCTTACTGTGGCCCATGAGCCACTGGTACAACCTCTGCAGAATGACATGAAAATGTGTTTGCAACAGCATTTTCAAGTAGGCTCTTAATAAGGGAGTACAATAAGTTTTGAGAGTTGACCACACTCCAGTGGTCCAAACTCTTGGGAGACTAATGACCTAGTTTGACATTTGTGGTCATAGAACCACCAAACTGCTCCTTACGATGGTATAGCTATGCTACCAGCACAAACCAAATTGCAGCTCAATGAATAAGCTAGCTCAGCAGCTTATTTGCTGACCAAGAGGGCAGATGTCAAGACATTTTACTACCACTACATGGAGTATACTTTCAACCCAACCTCCAAATGTACAGTTTAATTACAAATACATCCAGGAGAAGGATGACAGCCTACACTGGCATAACCAGGGAATATGCCTTCTAGCAGCACTCTTCTGAGGCAGGAGTGTCCCTTGGAAGAATACTTCACTTTGTCTTCCTGTTGTGTGTACTGTATCAGATCTAGCTGGTAAGCAAATCACACAAGAGTGTAATCAGGCAGGGCTGGGGTGAGGCAATTGTATGAGTCACATATTCAGCACATGCAACTGAAAGCCCTGTAGTGGGAACAGAAATGGGGCACCATGAAGGTGAGAGATCAAAGGCACATTAATACAAAGACACATAAAAACAATGATTGAAATCTCAGCCAACGGGCAGGTGACTCTTGAACCGCGTGTAGATTTTAAGCAGTTCAAGCACGCCTCCTGCATCATCTCCTTCATGCTGACGATGCGGAGGATGGCTTGGCTGGGTAATCTGAACCCCAGCTGTTAATGAATCGAGCCAGCTGGTGCCCCTGAGCCTGACACTGGAAGGATGCCTGCAAGTCACACACATACCTGCCCATTTAGCTGTGGTGAACTGGTGTCCCTGATGCAGGCTGCTCACAGGGACTTTCTTTTCTCTTTAGAATAGATTTCATGTGTGGATCCTGGTCATGCAAAAATTTTGTTACAGTGTTTGTAGACTCAAGGCAAAGAAGTGACATGGAAATAAATCCTCTTGGTCTTGCAGACAGAGTTAGCAGGACTATTTGGTCGGAGAAAGAACTGTGAGGAGCTGGATCTAGATTTCCTGTTGGTGCAGTTACTTACTTGGAGCATTAACACTTCATACCTCCGTTGCTTAGAAAACAGCTGAATGAGTCAAAAATAAATAAGGAGGATCAACCTTCTGAACAGGCTGATAGCTTGCTGACACTGAAGGCTGTACCAGCTCAGCAAAAAGCTGCCTGCATTCCTCCAGTTCTGGCGCAAATAGGTTCACTCAGCCAGTGGTGCAAGCTAAGGTAGTTCTGCCCTGTCCTGCTGCTGCTAAGCTACCAGGCCATTGCAGGAGATCAGAACTACTTCTTCTTGTCCTGGTTTTCTCCCTCACTAGAGGCTTTCAAGATGGTACCCTGGGGGGCCTTAAGACAGACAGACAATTTCTCATTGTATAAGAGGAGAATCACTGCAACATTTCAACACAGCAGAATGTTTGTTCAAGAACACCTGGTTCTGCAGGAGAGTCTGAGCTCCTATTTTCAGCATGGAAGCCAAGCAAGATGCATGGTCTTATTTTCTTGGCTGAGGCATTTCAAGCTATTCTCAGCAATGCCACATTCACAAATATGGTCTACTACAGCTCTAATGAGAATACCAAGCAAGGGCTAATGCTGCGTTCCATGTATTCCATGAATTGCTCTCTATTTGAGTTCTTGCCAAAAACCTAGATGGCATTAATGCATTCCAGCACAGCCTTCTAGCTCATTCTTTTCCTGTTTCTTGGTAGTGTAGACTGTGCAGCATTCAATACATTATTTTTTCATAATGTTAAGTCTCCACTGACACTTAAATACCATATTGCCAACATAGCTTGTGGGAAAACCACAACATTTTCACCTTGCAACCCTCACTTATGAGAATAAACCTCACTTGTGAAGTCAACCGTACGCTGATTTCATGGTTTGTCCCAGAGAGTTTCATTTGAAGATGTTCAGAGGGCTGAAGCACCTCCCCTATGCTGGGAGCTCTTCAGCCTGGAGAAGAGAAGGCTCCAGGGAGGACCTCATAGCGGCCGTCCAGTACCTGAAGGGAGCCTACAGGAAAGCTGGGGACAGACTTTTTAGAAGGGCATATAGGAACAGAACAGGGGGAAATGGTTTTAAACTGGAAGAGGGTAGGTTTAGACTAGATATCAGGAAGAAATTCTTTACTGTGAGGGTGGTGAGACACTGGAACAGGTTGCCCAGCAAGGCTGTGGATGAATGTGGAAGCATTCAAGGCCAGGCTGGATGGGGCTTTGAGCAACCTGCTCTAGAGGGAGGTGTCCCTGCCTATAGCAGGGGGTTGGAACCAGATGATCTTAAAGGTCCTTTCCAATCCAAATCATTCTATCATTCTATGATTTGCCCCTTATAAAGCGTCTGTAATAGTTCTAACAAAAACTCCACAGGGACCATTTTTATATATACGAAGATGTAGACTTAGATTCATACACATACACACAGTCAAAGCAGCCAGCAGATCTTTCCAGATCTTCATGTGTGCAATTTAATCAGCTAAAATTTCTGGTAATGTTTTTTGTAGTTCAGTAGAGGTATGTTCAGTTGTTTAGCTGCCAGTCTTCACTTGGGTTGCTAGTGTGTGCTGGTAATTGGTTCCCCCTGTATCTCCTACATCAAAATATTGCTGGAGCCTAGCCCATGTTCCATTACTTTCCAAAAGATCACATTAGCAGTCCTTACATTATTTCCTAGAGCTATATATTAGCCTGATAAAAAAATATCGCCAGAAATACATTTTATCTTACCTAATACTTAGATCCTCTTTTTTTCTACTGTGTACTTCAAATAAGAAAAGCCTGCTTTCTTAGAAAAGAAAATCAATAAAAATACTGATATCAAATGAAAAGCAGATTATCAGTGCCAGAGATGTTAATTTTTGCCAGTGTTTGTGACATCTGTTCTGTGGGAAAGAGAAATCACCAGGATATGTTTTAGAACCAAAACATAAAGCCTGGCAATGTGAAATCAGGTTCTGTTCTCTTCTTTTTGTAGCTGTGAGTGTTATCAAACAATTGCACTGGCACGACAATAACAAAGCTGCAAAATGGATCCTTTGAACTTAAAGGGAAGTATGTTGCCTTGATACATTGATATGTAATTATAAATGTAAGCCTGGCACTGATAGAAGATTAAAAACTAAGAATAGGCTATTACAGTCAAAATGATCAAACAGAACAGAATGTGTCCCTCCGTTACATATTGTGAGGTCCTTTCAGGCCAGACTTTGCGAGGCACACACAGTGAAACCACAGGACCTGTTTAAATCAGAATTTATACTACAAGAATCGCAGAAATTGCCTAATGTGATTTAGGAAAAGATTTTAAACCCCATCCTTTCTGGATTTAAAGCAGTGCCAAAGTTCTGGTTCACTGAACAGGGCTGAGATGTTTGTGAAAGCATGAGCCACCTTGCCAGAGATGCCCGTAAAGGTGAGAAAGGCAACTGTGGAAAATAACCAGCAAATCGTAAAGATGAGTGTTTTGTAGTCATCATCACAACATGGAGCATTAGAAAACATTGGAAAACTCCTGAATGACTTTGTCGTTGACATACGGTGGATCTTCAATATATATGTCCAGTTCTAAGAGAGTAGCAAGCATTAAAATACGAAGAGGTTGGTGTAGGTTTTTTTTTTCCCTATTAGGGAAAAAGTGTATCAGTCAGATGGCAGAAGTATCTTTGTTATTTATATATGCAATCCTACATAAACATGTGTCACCTTTCCTAAAAAAGGAATAGACAGAAGAATGGCAGCACCATCTCCTGGTCGATATAAGAAACGGGGACCACTTTGTGTCAGAAAGCAGGGACAACTAATTTCTTTGTGGGTTTGAAAAGAACTGTACCAGGAAGTAACTGCACAAGGGCACATGCCCCCTCTATTAACTCTGATACGCTTCAGGGAAGAAAAACATTTTGTGTTGCTATGATTACGGAGAGCACACACTCACAACTATGAAGAACTAATTTAGGTTGCTTCTCCCTTCTAAAAGCTCGACCATGTTGGACTCTCTGTTTTCCTTTACTTGTGGTAATAGCAGATTTCAAAACTAGCATGGCATGTAAGTTAGGCCAGCTGCAGTGTATTAATGTAGTCTTGAAAGATAATAGAAGGCCACAGAAGTTTCCAATAGTCAGAAAATAATGGAATATGTTAATTTAAGGAGTTGTAGCCAAGTTTCTGTCTTGCTGAGTAGGTAAGGGAAACAGCGGGACAATATTACTAATTCTGTAAACTGCTGGATCATGAATGTGGAAGGCTATTACACTTACTTAGAAAGTGACAACAAGCCAAACTAAGTGAGGGTAAGGTCTGTGGAGCAATGAATGGGGATATGGGAAAAAAAATCACATGGACATAAAAGAAGTGAGACTAAGTCAGACAACTTAGTGAAAGACAACCATAGAAGAGAACAGGGAAGAAAACAAGAAAAAGGAGAAGAGAGAGATTCTAGAAACTTCTACAGCTTTTTCTTGAAAAGAATAGAACTGGCATGCCACAGGAGTCCAGATCTCATTTATCAGAACCATCTCAAACAGCACGAGGGAAAAGACTTGGCAGTGAGTCAAATTTTCCAGTGTATTAAATGAAAATAAAGCACTCCTTGCGTTACACAAACAGGAATGGTCGTTTGCTGTGGGGTTTTTTTGTTTGTTTGTTTGTTTTTGTATCATGCTTTGAGAGTTATTTTGCTTTCAGAAACTCCCGAGTGCTTTTAAGGAATTTTTCTTGTAGATGATCACGAAAGTTGTAAACGACGAGTTATAAAATCATTCATTTCACCCTCCTCCCAAAGGAAGAACACTCCTTATAAGACACAGGACTTTACTCAACTGAGATTCAAAACCCGAAAGTCATAGGGGTTCCAGTGATTCCCATGGGAAAATATGTAGTTTTGCACAGCCCACGGTCTTGCACATGGGTGGGGTGTAGTTTTGCTTATCTCATTAGCTCAGAACCAAGATCAGGCCTTTTGCCTTGGGGCATCATTTGCTATTCAAACATGCACAAAACAAAGGTAATTCTCAATCATTCTCCAGGGCCTGCTATAAAATCTAGCTTCCTTTCTAATCAAGTTATTAAATAATATATTTTAGGAATTGCTCTGGTTAGTGAGATAATGTCTTTCACCAAAATACACTAAATGCTGTTTCCCCATACAAGTTTCATCATCTCCTTATGTATTTATCATATTCCTGTTTAGTTCTTAATGACATAACAATTAGAATTCCTCTTTGGGGAAAGAATGCATTCCTATCAATATTGGGTATCAACAAGCTCTGAAAGTGCTCTTGTACTAGACACGATGCTATGTTTATATAAATCCCCAAACTAAAGTAAAATTTGCACCCAGACATGCCATCAAACCAACCTACTACTACAAAATAAGTGATTCTTATTAACACTGAACAAACAATATTGCTAAATCAATCATACTTTTTAAATTTACTATTTACTGTTATACTAATTGCAGTGTCTAAATATCTTAATTTACTACTTCCCTGTGCTTGATTTTGTCAAAATAGAAATCACAAATACTCCACAGCCCTAAAAATATTTATGGACAAACAACTTTTACTGTTAGCATGTCCTTGTGAGATATGAAATAAATGGAAGAAAGAAAAAGATGGAGTGGGAAAATGCAACTGAAAAGTGAAAAAGAAACCTTTTACTTGGCTTTCTGTATCTTGCCTAAACAAGGTACAAAGAAGTAAGAGATAAAAATTCCACAGCTCAATAAAAAATAAAATGGATCTGTTCTGAGACCTGTGCAAATCAATAAATGATTTGAGAACAGGCAAAACTAGTTTGTAGATTAACAAAAAACCAACACACACACACACAACAAAAACAACCAAGCAAACAAAAGCCAACAAAAACACCTATTCTGAAAAGTCCTATATAAAGTTAATTCTGAAGAGTTGTGGGAGGTTCCCACAATATTAGATGACATCTGATAAAACAGCAAGTGAAAATCGATGATGCCAAATGCCAAGTTATAACCTTCTCCAAACAGTCACCATGAGGAACACCAGCTGATCTAGTAGTTGTTACTACTTAGAAAAGAGATCCTGGAATCTGGGTGGAATTTCAGCTTCCTGAAATCTCTACTCTGTACTCAGTAGAAGTTAAAAAATAGGAAAGACAGTAAAATTTAGACATAAGGAGAGGTAGAGGATATATATTACAGATATACTGTATATAAAAGTACAGAGAGAGTCAACAAGGATAAATATAAATATGAAACAATATGCCATATAAGGGAAGACTAAATGAAACACAATTTTTCATTTGGGGAGAAAAAAAGAAGCCTTTGAGGGTTATGAGAGAAATCATGAATACTACTGAAGGAAGGAGAAAAGGTACAAAACTTAACAACAAATCCTTTTCAAGAGGACTGGAGAGGATTTCAATAATATTAGTGTATCAAGTGCCAGAAGCTTGTAAGGAGTTCTGAAATCCACCAAGAGAACTGGGTGTAAAATCAGCATTCAGAGATAAAGCTATAAGACTAGGAGTAAACAATTTTTACAGTGAAAGGAAGTCACCAATGTACCTTCATATTTGAGTGCTTATTCATAAATAATTTGAATAAGGAGGCGAGGAGTGAGAAGACAAAGCCTTCTGATACCACATTGCTCATGGAAGGAAAAAAAAGGTGTGGCTGAGAAGAACTGCAGGAAGATCTTTCAGTGCTCAGGGTTCAGTTACCCATAGCCATGCTTTAGAATATGGGAGACATCTTAACGGTTCTGGCACAGAACCTCATGGAGACATGGTATTCTGAACCTTGGAAAGATAGCCTATGTCACTGGTGAGGGTGGAAAGACACTGGAACAGGTTGCCCAGCGAGGTTGTGAAAGCCCCCTCCCTGGAAGCATTCCAGGCCAGACTGGACGGGGCTGTGAGCAACTTGGTCTAGAGGGAGGTGTCCCTGCCTATAGCAAGGGGTTGGAACTAGATGATCTTAAAGGTTCCTGCCAACCCAAGCCTTTCTGTGATCCTATGATTTGAAGCAGAACCCACATCTGGGCAACTGACCTGAGCCTTCAGTGGCTGGCAATGCAATAACAACTGATTTTCAATACTGAGAGATGCAAAGTGATGCAAGTGAGGAAAAAATAATTCCGTATTTCACGTAGAATAATTTCTGTCATTCACTGTGCAGACCATTACACCTGAGGAATGAGATCTAGCAATCTCAGTAGGTACTTGGAGGACAGTGGCAGCTCAGCGCTCAGCAGTGTTCAACAACACAGTGAATAATAGAAATGTTTACGAAAAAAAAAACACACCGAGAACACAAAAAGCAATTGTGCCACTTTGTATATCCAGTGCATGGCCGTATATTCAACACCGTACGCTGTCCCCATCCCACCATCCCGTAGAATTGGAAGAGTTCATAGAACAGCAATACACATCCCCCACAGAACGAACAGAAGCGGATCACGGCACGCACCTGCGTGTCCACGCAGGACCGCCCCGCAGCGCCCGCCCGCCGCCTAAGATGGCGGCTCCGCCCGCACCCACAGTGCTCCGCGCGCGGCCGCGCTTCCGGGTGCGGGGCCTGGAGGGCGGTGGGCTCGGGTCGGCGTGAGGTGCTGTGGGTGGGCGGGGCGCGAAGTTGGCCGGACCGAATGTGAGCGTCGGAACAGAGTGAGCGGGCGGACGGAGGAGCGGGAGGGAGCCGCGCGCTCGGACCATGAGGCTCCGGCTGTGGCTGGTCCCTGCCCTGGTGCTGCTGTGGGCGCCGGGCGGGCTGCAGGCGCTGAGGCGGCCGCCGCGCGGGCAGCGTTACGGTAAGGGTAGGGCGGCACCGTGGCGGCTGCTGGAGGGGGTGGAGGGGGGAGAGCGGCTGCCCTGAGGGGAGCGGAACGGGGAGGGCCGTGGAGGCAGGGCTGGGGCTTCTGGAGGCCCTGCGGTCCCGCTGCCAGGGTGCGAGGTGCTTGGGCGTCGGTGCGGAGTCAGTGCTGTGCCTTCGCTCTCTGCCCGGGAAGCTTCCTCGCGGCAGGCTGCGGTGGGCTAGCCCAGGGCGACCGTATTAACGCTATCCTTTCGTGGCTCTGCTTGAAGTCACCATCGCAGAGAGAGCGTGAAACTGTTTGAGCTGAAGGTGGATTCTAGGAAGCCTAACGTGGAGCAAGGCTGTTTTATCTGTCCCCATACCTGAATGCTTGCTTTGGAGTAAATGTGAGAAGTAACTCAAATGATTTTTCAGAGACCGGATCTCTTGTGAAAAGGTTTTAATTTGCAATTGCAGTGGCGGGCGTCCTGCTTGCAGGAGTGCACAACCAAAAACACATTGCAGCCTTATATCTCCTATCCCCCCAGTGCTAAGATTTCCCCCCGTTTCATCGCTAATTGAGTATTCCAGCTTCACAATCTCTCTGACGCTTGCTATCTCGCTTCCTTTATTGCTTCATAATTTGTTACCTCCTGATCTTTGCTAATTTTGTAAATATTTATCCTGTCCGCCCCATCCATTTCCATGATCATGACACTGGAGCCTCCTGCTTTCTGCTCATCTGCCTATCCAAGCATATCCAAGCTGGTCTGTGAGGCTAGGCCAGTAGGATTTTTCACTTGCAAAAACACAGTCTTAACTTTCACACCTCCCCTGCTGCCAGCTTCACGTTCTTTGCACCCACGTCCCCAAGGTAGTTGATAAAGTCCATTTCTCTTTGTTTCTCTACATAAGCAGAATCCATAAAACAGTTGCCAAACCATGATCTCCTGCCAAATATCTTCCAGATAAGTTTGTTTCTTCTTATGCTGTTCTGGGTGCAGATGTCTGTCTTACGGCCTTTACCTTTGGTAGCCCACCCTCCTCCAGCAATCTCCCCAAGGGAAGAGAGAGAACACAAATTAACCTGCCAGCCGCAGTCTCCTCTTATCTCTCAATAACGCACATACTTTATTCTTTAACCACAGACAAAAACTTATCTTGTATCAAGGGTCCTGAAGTATATCCCTTTGGTTCAACATTCTGTTACTTATCAAAAACAATATGTCATCTCCCACATAAAGAAGCTGCAGATCTCTGTGAGATGAGCACAAGCTTCTCCCTGTGGAGAAGCAGAGGCCGTGGTCACTCGTTGCCCGCTCAGCTGTCTCCAGGTGCTAGTGGTGACTGCTCCAGGCCCCTCCCCCTTGTGTAGGTCTCGGACACCTGGCAGGTGCCAGCCTGTGCCTCTGTCACTCTCCCACACCTCTGGCTGACTTTTTGCTCTGTGCAGGCCACAGCAGTTAGTCACTGCAGGAAACCGGTGGGGATAGCACCCGGTGGGGGATGTTCCAGGAAGTGTAGCAAAATGCAACAAATACAGCGTATCCCTTCAGTGTCAAGGTCAGGGGTTTCTTCGGGAAGAGGTTCCATCTTGGGCCATCACATGTTATGCCTTCTAAAGGACCTGTTTGCTGCAAACTTCTGTAATCCTCCCCTAATTCTTTTGTATTTCTGGCCTCCATACCACCATGCCCAGACTATGAGCTCTTCCATTTTATTAAGTAATGTGTGGAGAAACTCCTTTCTTCTACTTGCTTGCAAACTTTTACTCTTGGGTTCTGTTGCCAGAAACAGTGAATATGGAACAATTAGTCATTTTCTCCACACTGTTAGTGACTTACAGAAGTTTATAATTTGTCACCTTTGTAGTTTTTTTTTTTTTTCAAGTGAGAAAATCTTGGTCTGTGTAATAATTCTTAGCTGGGGAGGAGGTTCACAACTTTACTGGTCTCTGTTACCTTCATGTATGCACCTTCTATTGGTATGGATTTTTATTTATTTGAGATGTCTGGCTAGGACTGCAGCCAGTGTTTGTGATACAGAGGTGCCATGGGTTACTAGTGGTGAAGCAGAATGATGAATGCTTTTTATTTTGGCCTCTCTTTTTGTTGTTTAATAGTCATTCCAAGACTTTTTCCTTGAGTAGCAGTAACTATGTTGAAGTACTTTGCACAAATACAGTGAGGTTTTTTTTCTCGCACCTACTCACACACTGAATTTCATGAAGCATTTTGTTGTTCCATCATTCAATACATTAAATCTGTAAAAGCACTTTGTGAGGTAGCTCATCTGAAATAAAAAAAAAATCCGGATACACTCAATTAGTTGTGTTACATTTATCCATGCATTTCACTCTTTCAGAAAGCTAATAAATAGGCACTAATTCCATGAAGAGTAGTACAGACTGCTCACTACTATCTTATTTAGCCACTGGTTTACTAATTCACACTTCGTTGTTGTTATCAGTTTGTCAGGGAAGCAAAAGTCAATAATTTTTTTGTTCTTTTTTTTTGGTGCTGTTCTTTCGTGTCCATTCTTGGGGTCATCTTTGCAGTTTAGGTGTTTTAGGGGCTCCTTTGATTATTTTTCTGGGTTGTTCCTTTTGATTATAATAATGGCTGTTTCACATACTAGCTTTGTCTTTGACAAACTGCTCTTCAAAACCTCTTTGCCTGCTTCACTCTGATTTTATGTTCATCTTTTGCTGCAGTTCTGTTTTCCTGGCCTTACATACAGCTCAGTTTTCTGAAATACCATCTTTTCTTTGAAATAAGGTCTACTTTGTTCTGTTTAACCAGAGGTTGAGTTTTCTGGGCTGAAATAATTCATATCTCTGACAAGCGGTCTCCTTCATGAAGTTTCAAGGGTTGTTGTTTCATGGCTAAGAATTTTCTCGCTCTTGAAAAGCTTTTTTTTTTTCCAGTAAGAAGAAAGTATTATTGAGCGAAAAAAGAATTTGACAGAATAGAATAAGTAGATGAAAAAGACTTGTGTCATTTCCTAGCATTTTTCAGCTGAAGGAATGTTAGGGTGTGGTGCTCCAGCAGTTTGAACTGATCTAAATAGGGACTGCCACAATCCTGCTTTCTGATCCCTTCCTCATTTTTGTGAGTGCATGCACAGAGCTAAGCTGCCTGGAAGCTGATCACCATCTTTTGGTAAGGGGTAGAGCATCTCTGTTGGGGTAGCTTGTGCCATTTGCTCCTGTGTGTGTGGACTGGGGAGGGGTTGTGCATAGGGTGGGAGTTGGAGGTAGGAGCGCATCAGCCTCAGTTTGAATTGTCTCCAGGTTATCTGGAAGTGGTGCTCTTCACAGGGAGCCGAGGAGCAGCGCTGAGCTCTGCTCTCTGTGACAGGGCCCAAGGGAATGGCACGGAGCTGTGTCAGGGGAGGGGCAGGTGGGGGTTTAGGGAAAGGCTCTGCACCAGAGGGCGGTGGGCATGGAACAGGCTGCCCAGGGCAGTGGGCACGGCCCCAGGTGCCTGAGTTCAAGGAGCATCTGGACACTGCCCTCAGGCACAGGGTTTGGATTTGGGGTGGTCCTGTGTGGAGCTGGGGCTTGGACTCAGTTGTGGGTCCCTGACGACTTGGGATGTTCTGTGATTCTCTGCTGGTCAATACAACGACTCACTATAGTTTTGCCTTTGAAAATTTAGTGCAGCCTCTCTTAGTTGTTTTTTTTTTTCTTTCATTTGTCCTTTATCTCTGAAGATAACCTTTTATAACTATTAAATATTTACGCTGTTTATTGGAGCTCAGAAATGTCTGAATGATAACGGGCCTTAATGTACTTGGAAAGAACAGCAGCACAAATATCCAGCTTTAGTGTTGTTGAATGTTTTGCTATACCTGAACTACTTCAGTCTGTTTTCTGTTGCAGCATGTTGCCACAAAGCAGTATGTACCCAGGATTGCCCAGAATGGAGTCTAACTATATGTAAAATCAATCTAACTTTTATTGAGATCTCTTAACATAAGCTAAGCAGGGAGCTAGAAGAGATACAATAGCTGTTGCTGTCTTGGGCAGGCAGTGTTCTTTGAATTGCTTTCTTGTGCAATGTAGAAAAGATCAATAATAGATTCTGAGGCAGATAACCTGTCCTTGAGCTGTTCTTTCTCCATGCTTCTCAAATACCACACACAACTCAAAATGAATTGCATCAGATAAAGAAATGATTGATTAAAAAGGTTCAGTACGAATCTACGCAATATACTTTAGTAGACCATACTTTATGATTTGTTGAACGAAAAAAAAACAGTGGTGGTGTTGATGGATAACCTGGGGGAGCTTAGTGATGCAGAAGGCAGCATAAAATCATCTGCAGTCAGTTTTGAATTATCCATCACACTCGGTGTGACAAAACACAGGAAATCCTTAAAGCCAAGAACATAGCTATCTGTAGAGGAGGGAAGGGGCTGGAAGTTTACCTTGGTGTCAAGAGTGTGCAGTGAGATAATTACTGACAAAATCCTTACGCGAGATTAAACTTTGTTCTTCTGGATGGAAGTGTGTGTGCTAACATACTGGCTGGGGCAAGACCTAGGTAAGGGGCAAATACCATAAGTAATTTTGCTACCATGGTCTGCCATTCCATTAGTGTTTCTTATCCTATTTTAACGTTCTCAATAGCTGAACAGCTGTTTTGGTTTGAGCTGGCTCAGCAGTTTCACCCAAAAGCTGAAGTTTGGGGCGTGCATTGCAGTGTACCACACAGAGGAGAGTGCAAGGACATGCAGCCTGAAAGCAGTGTGTTGTGGTGTGTGATACCAGCCCAGGGTGCTGTGGGATTGTTTTGATCGTTGCAGGAATTTATAGAGGCAGTGTTTTCCGTAGGCAGCATTACAGGCTGTAATAAACCTGTAAGGTTAGGGCCTCCTATACACTTTGTCTCCCATATAAACAGTAAATGCTTCGTGTAGACGTGGCCTGTCTTAATGTAAATCATAGCCGTGATTTTTGTGCTGTGCATTGGTGGTTGTTTCTGCAGAGGTACTTAATCGTGGTGGTTTCACCCTGAGGGACAGCTGAACTCCACAGCTGCTCTCGCTCCCATTCCTCAAAGGAGGAGGAGCAGAAAACACAGTGGGAAAGGGCTCAAGGGCTAAGATAGGGACAGAGAGATCACTTAACAGTTACTGTCATGGCTGAAACAGACTCAGTACAGGGAGAGTAGTATAATTTATGGCCTGTTACTAACAAGCTAGACCAGTAAGAACTGAAACGAAGCTAAAAGCATGTTCTCCCCAATACCCAAGGGAGCGGTGGCTGCGATCAGTCCGTAACGCTTCATCTCTGCCGCTTCTCCTTGGTCACTCTCTGCTCCTGCTCCATGTCAATCCCTCCCACGGGATGCTGTCCTTCCTGAGCTGTTCCCATCTGGGCTTCCCGCGGGCTGCAGCTCTCCAAGCTCTGCTCTGACACGACTCTGTACCGTGGGGCCCACTCCTCAAGCACAGGGCCCCGTGGATAGCAGCTCCCCCAGCCCTCCTGCCCAACTGCGGGCTGCTCTCCATGAGCTGTAGCTCCAGCCCGGGGCTGCTCCTGCAGGGGTACCCATGGGCTGCGGTCTCCTCCAGGCAGCAGCCACTGCTGCACGTGGGGATCTGCTCTGCGTGGTGCCCATGGGCTGCAGGGAACCAGCTTGCTTCACCGTGGGTCACAGAGGGCACCCCTGCAGCCTCCCCTGTTACCAAAACTTTGCCTAAAGTACTTTTTGTGGCTTGTTTTCTCTTGTTCATGTGAATCAGTCAATGTTTTAATTTTCAACTGAGAGAAATAATGATATATGATAAAAGTATAGTTCCTCAGATAAGTACTTGAAGTCAGCTAAGTGAAAAACCTCAACACTGCATTTGTTCCTAAGTTGTTACAAACTACCTTTAACTATTGCAACTTTTTTGTTACCAGAGCATAGCCATGTGGTTATGTGGCTTTGGTTTGACCTATAAGCAACCAAAAGTGAAATGTCTCTTTGCATTCGAGGTTGTTCTTTGTAGTATTTTTTTTCTTTTCTCCCACAGTTATAAACTGACAGCTTGAGTGCTGCTGTTCATGGCTGATAGCAGCAGTGACTCATCTCAATTTCACTCTTCTGCTCTTGGTTAACTTTGCTCGTTGTGGGGATTTCCTGCAGTCTCTGGGTACCAGTGGTTCTGCTAATCTTCCTGATGTTTGTCATTCCTGCAGATGGATGTGGCCGTACTGCTTGTCAGCCTGCAACTTCTCCACTTTTCAACCCGTATTTGTGTGGTTCAAGTCCTAATCTCTGATCACAGTATCCATCCTTCTCTTCCTGTGTTGTTTTTAGTATGTGTTATCCCTTTTTTCCTCCTTGAAACTTGCCTTAACCTACGCAGGTACGTGGCCTAAGGGCTGAGGGGGGAAGGAGGCTCTGTTCTGCAGGGAGGCACCTATAGCAGCCACCCACTCGGTTTTGATCCACAATTAATGAGCTGTTGAGCAAGTACTTGGTATCCTCTGCATTCCCTGCCTTCCTTTTTTATCTTACAGATTTTTGTCGAAACTGTCAAGCTCTGCCTCTTAGTGCTAGTGATATGCCTTGAATTTTGGAAGGCCACAACTAAATGAGTGCAAAGTTATATCCAAAAGGAGAAGTGCAGTCAGGCAGAAGGGGACTGATCTCACTACGGTAGCCCAGGCAGTAATTAGTCTCTGCCTGGAATCAACTCCACTCTTTTAAAATGTTTATTTATTTGGGAAACAGCAGGATTTTGTGGTGTGTCAGCTCAGTAGCGAGACTGACAGTTTTTGGAGAGCCAGATAAATGAGAAGACTGCATCTTGTGACTTGGCTCTTCTTGTCGCTAGGACATATGAAATCATGTGATTTGGGGTTTCTTTTGAGAATCATGTCACATGGTGCTGTTCTGGTTTAAGACAAGACAGCTGTATTGTCCTTGTTTCACTTTGAATGTGAGGTTGTTAGTTCGGAGGGCTTCCTTGTCTTTATAATGTCAATATCTGAGCAGGTTATTGCATTTCTTTTTTCCTCTAGAAAGTACTCCCTGCTTTCACAGATGAGACAGATGGAGATACTAAATCAAACAGAAAAACCTCTTGTTCCTTCCTGGTCTCCATTTATGAGGTGTGTAGTGAAGGAGAAAATTTCCAAGGTTGGAAGTTTGTGAGGTAACATATAGAAGCTGTCGGGGGGATTTATCTGTATTCAAAATAACGAGAAATAGCAGCTTAATAATCTGTATGGTTTCTGCCAAATAAAATCTGCACGCTTAAAGAAAAATATTGCCCAGAAACAGATGAATATTTCCCTGTATGGGAAAGCTTTGGAGTAGTATAAGGGTACAGCTAGATGAACAAGTTTTTCCTGAGATGAGCTAAAGGTTGTTCTGTAGGCTGCTAGCTTTTCCACAGTAGCCATCACCGGGCACTTCCAATAGTGTCCTGTGTGTAAGGTAGTTAAAACTGCAGGAAAAGCAGATCAGCTCACATCGGAGGGGCAGTAAGTCTGCTGCCTGCCTTACACAGCCCTCAGGCTGGGAGGTAAGTGCACCTGGAGGCTTTGTCTGGCTGTGCGGTGACTAAGTTCAGGCACTCCTTTCTGATGTGGTTTAGCTATTTTGTTACAGTTAGGAACAGTTCAAAAGCATGCCTTTTGGAGTGCTCAGCATTAGCACTGCTGGTGTGGCTGGCCAGTCTTACTGATGATTCTGTCTAGAAATGTGTTTGAACAGTCAAAGTCTTTATTGTGCTATCTTTTATAAGCAGACTGACATCTATAGAGTTCTTGAACCTATTTCTCATGCAGGTTCTGCTTGTGTATACTCACTGAGCAAATCAACAGTTGCTTTGGAGGAAATAAGTAAAACGATTTCCCGAAACCATTAAGAGCATGCATGGGCTCTTTCACACGAGGTGAGAGTGCTTCAGTTCCCTTTGTTTTCTGTCTGGCAGTGGCTCTGTATCAGATGTACTGGAGGAAGAGGTAACGGTACGTGTAACAAGTGACTGTGGAACAGCTTTCCCACAGATGGATCTCCTCATAGAATCACAGAATGGTTAGGCTGGAAAGGGACCTTAAAGCCCATCCAGTTCTGACCCCCTGCCGTGGGCTGGCTGCCCCCCAGCAGCTCAGGCTGCCCAGAGCCCACGCAACCCAGCCTTGCGCTCATCCAGGCACGGGGCTCCTACAGCTCTCTGGGCAGCTGTTCCAGGGCCTCACTGCCCTCTAGATAAAGACTTGCCTCCTGACATCTAACCTAAATCTCCCCTCTTCTAGTTTGAAACCATTACCCCTTGTCCTATCGCTATCTGCCTGCGCAAAAGGTCAAAGTGGACATTACTGCAAGCCCAAGGACAACCGTTCTAGGTAGGGTGCTGCAGACTTGGTTTAGCTCTTACTGTTAAGGTTGGAAAGACTTAGAGTGGTGTTTTCTGGTCCAGATTAGGACTGTGAATTACATCTGAAGTGTCTCTGTTGCTCACTCGAATTCAGGTATTTTTATGCGTGAAGAAGAGTAGTGTCGGATGGCTTCATGAAGAATACGGAGCCCTTCAACCATTGAGTCATTGTCCAGCTGAACCGGGGGAGTTGTTAGTGAGCTGCTCACCAGCTTTTGGGAGTGTTTGGTGCCGGCTGGAAATCAGCTAGAGCTCAGGACCCATCCACACAAACACGGACCAGAGCCCTTTTTTTTTTTTTTCCGGACTTGGAGATCCGAGTGATTTAACAGTCCCACAGCCAAGTGCTTGCTGTGCTTGCACCCGGGCTGCTGTCTCCAGGCTTGTCATCCCACCCCACCACCTCTTCATGCAAGATTTGTTTCTGCTTTTATTCCTTGTTGGATGGTTACAGGAATAACAACTGTAATAATTCCTGCAAACTCCTCTGGTGCTCTGGTGGTCACTTTTAATTCACGGAGGTAAAATTTTAAAATGCTGCTCGATCTGTTATTTTAATTAGATACATTTTCTATAATCAGATAACCATGAGGAGAATTTTTTAAGATGTTAATTTTATCTTCTGGTTTCAAACTTTGTGTCTCTAGATAAGCTCAACCTATGCATAAATAATGTAATTCAAAAGAATGCTTATGAAATGGCTGACTTGCCTCATTTACTTGTTGCTTTCAGGGCAATAGATTGAGCATGAGATCATGGGAATTCACTGTTCTGCTTATGAAAGCCAGAGTGGTTGGAGAAAGATGCCACTGATATTTGAATTGGAAGCAGAATACTTGAAGAGAAACATCTTTTAAAAAAAAAAAAAAAAAAGGCTGTGGCTTCCAATTCCACTAAACTGTTGGCTAGCACGTTCTTGAGCTCTTTGCTGATGGAGTAGTCTGATACAATGCACATTAGCCCATAATTTGTTTGGAAGACACTTTCCTGTATTAAATGGTAGTTTGGGGCGGTAGACTTCGCCTTGACATGGGATGAAAGAAAAGGAAGGAACAACTATTGAGTTAAAAGTTGTGAGGAGGAGCCAAGTCGCTGCTGTGGGTTTGCTTTGGTTTTTGGATTGTCATCTCTGTCACCATTTTTCTTTCCCTGTTTCTCTTAAAAAAACAGAGTGCTTTCAGTGCATGTTTTGGGGGTTTCCTCTGGCAGGGAAGGTGTGTGGGGAGAATGCTGGCTATCATAAAATAATAAAAATGAAGAAGTAAATATTGGGGTATCGTGCTGAAAGTAAGGTGTCCCTCTCCAAAAAGAGAGGAATGCAGAAATCTAGGAGGGGTCGGAAGGGAAGGAACCACGGGAATGTGGTTTGGAAAAACCTGAGTCAGCTCAGTTCATTGAAGCCCACAGGGAGAGACTCTTGGACCACGGGGAAGGTAATGAAGCAGGAGTGCCAGACAGATCGTTAAACTCAAATAAAAAGTAGTGAACTCCGGGATCACAATGGCTCCCGTCCGCAGGCTGCCTGCAGATGGGCTCTGCACCTCTGTGCTTCGTTTAGAATAATGACACGTCATCCTTTATGCTTAATGAAAAGCATGAACACGGATTCATTTTCACAGTATGAAAATTTAACAGAGGAACTGGGGTTTGCGTGTTACGAATCTATTTATTTCCACATCTTTCTGATACCTGAATTAGTTGACTGATTTATGTCTAGCAGCAGCATGTCTTAGAAGTTAATTACATGTTGCAAGTAAAATTAAAAGCAAACAAATTTAGGAAGAAGGAAATGTTAACAAGTGCATTCTTGTTTCAGTGTCCCAGGAACAAGGAGTGCCCCGTTTCAGCTGTTACTCTAACAGAACGTCTTACTCATCGCGCAGCTCTGTAGCTCTTGCTCTTGTCTCTTGCTGAGGTGGAGTGGGACTTCTGAAGTTCTCTTTGCCTAGTAAATAAAGCCGTAATTTCTTTAGCAGACTTCTCAGGTCACAAAACTGAGACTCAAATCGTTCTGGCTGGCCACGGTGATGGCTGCCTCTTGCTCTTAGCCGTGGTGTTTCCCTGGTTTTGGGGCATGCTTTGCAAGTAGGGGTGGAAAGCAGCAGCGGTGGTTGTGTTCTGCAGCTGGGGCCGTGCCCCTCGGGCAGACCTTGGCTCAGCAGTTCCTGTGCAAGGCCCCGAGCAGCACGGCACAGTGGCACTGTACCTCAGGTTTAATTAAAAAGAGTTTAAGACTAGGGTTGCTCATATTTGTTTCTCCCTGCCTGTCCCTGCCCTCCTCCTAGGTGCAGCCACTCGTGAGAAGATGCCGTGCCGTAAGCAATCAGTTACGACATCCCACAAAGGAAGGTGGTGGAAACTGGCTTTTGCATATAACCCGAAATGCTCGGTGATCGATTGCAGGTGCTCTCAACCTGTGTGTTGTAAACAGAAATCAGGAAATTGCAACTGCGCTGCCCTTCCTGTGTTGCCAAATGGCAGGGAGGGGCCACGTGCTAAGGAGCAGCCCAGGAGCTGTGGCCTGGTGGCTTCTGGTGGGAGAACACACGGACAGATTGGCTGTCTGTCAGTGGGCTGTGGGGTCCTGCCTTGGGTGGTGTGGCCTGGTGTGGGACTGAGAGGGGGGTGATGGAATCACAGAATGGCCTAGATTGGAAGGGACTTGAAAGCCCGCTCAGTCCCAACTCCATGCCCCACCTTTTTAGTTTTAAACCATTGCCCCTTGTCCTGTCACTATCAGACCATGTAAAAAGTCAGTCTCCCTCCTGTTTATGAGCTCCCTCTTAAGTACTGGAAATTCTTATGCTTTAAAGCACAACTGGAGTTGGAGGAAAGGGGACTTTTTAAGAACAACAAAAGAATAGAGGCCCTTCTGCCTCCTGTAAGAGAGAATGCTGTTTGCCAGAGGTGCTTGTATACTTCTTAAATTTGCAAGCATCTGCTGAGTATTGTCTTGAATTTGTAATTTGTGCGTGGTTTTCATGCCCTTTGTCTCCCTCCTCTGAAGAAGTTTTCTTGTTTGGAGGAGGGAAGTCAAAGTTCTGCATGATGATAAGGGACTGGGGAACGTGGACATGCCTCACGTGAGGTGCCTGGCTTGTTATTTCTGGTGGGTGAAGCTATGCAGCCATCTATTTTCTGGCTGCTGTTGGATGGAGAGGTAATAACTGCAGTCCTGACCTGCTGTGAATTTGGTAGAAGTTTTCTCGGTTTAAATCATGTTTTGCCTTGGATGGAATGGAGAACAGCAGATGAAGATGGGAAGCTATTCATCCCAGAGCAATGGGAAGTGTTCTTTCCTGTTTGCTTTCCAGGAGGGCGTGAGCTCTGCACAGCCGTAGCAGTAAAAGTGATGGCCTAGTTGCTCTAAGAGTGCTCTAAGAAGTCAACTAAATTCTGTTTCTCTCTGATCACATCTTTTGTTTCATGCTATGACTTCTACTTGACTGCACAAAATGTGCCTTTACAGAAATGTACAACAGTTATCCTAAAATTAGAGCAAACTGTGATCTTGGCTGTAGCAGGCACTAGTTTGCTGTTTGATGTGTGCATTTGTGCAAGAGCCTCTTGAAGCTATCAAACTTTGTCTTTCTTCCAGATGCAGTTGAATCCATGCTCTCAGACTACGACATCCTTTCTCAGTCCAGTATCCAGCAGCACTCACTGAAGAAGAGAGACCTCCAGCCTGAGACTCATGTAGAGAGGCTTTTAAGTTTTTCCGCCCTGCGAAGGTAATTAAATAATCAGCAGTGAAATAATATTATCTTTCAGTTTGTGATGAATAACACGCAGTTCCAAACCCAGCAATAATTATGGTTTCTGTCATGACTGGCCCATTCTTTTAAGTTAATGATCTGTATGGCTGCGTGAAGGGCTTCAGAGAGACTCAGAGGAAACAAAAATATGTCAGGATTCTGGTTGCTGAAATGGCAGCAATCTGCATTTGCTCTTGCTTTGTTCTTAGGTTTAGTTTCATGTAGCCTGCTCTCACAGATGGGGTTGGATTCCACTTTTACCTCATCTTGGCAACGCTGTCAAACTTGATTGTCCTTTGGTTCCTGAAAATCTGTGCACTTAATCTTTTTAACACTTGAAAATGCTCTGTAGATGTACTAATGATTTACAGTTCTGAATTACGTAATGTATGCTTTTATAGTTTGCTTATCAAAGTTAATGCTTCCTAACTTCCTTCGGACCTTCAGTAAAATGGAAATTTTTTCTCTTGTGTGTCTTTTGCTTAAAAATAAATGGAAGTAAATTCTTTTACAGGCACTTTAAATTATACTTAACTGCAACTGCTGAACACTTTTCAGAAAAATTTCAAGCATTAATTGTGGATGGTGAAGGCAAGGAGAAGGAGTATCGCGTTCAGTGGCAAGACTTTTTCACGGGACATGTCGTTGGTTAGTATGGACTAGTCTGTGTGTCAGTGCTGAGAAAGCACAGCTGTGCCTGAGTCACTTGGCCACAGTAAACGCTGTGTTATGCTCATTTTCATCAAATATGGTTAGGATGAACATGCAAACTTTATTCTTATGCTCCTCAGGTTTTCTGGTGGTTTGGGGATTCTTTTTATTTTTGTGGGTGTTTTTTTGTTTTGTTTTGTTTTTTAAGCTGTTGCACCAAGCTTCCAAGATTGGACTTTTCCATTTAGCTTGGCAGCACATGAATATATGGTTTGCACAGGCAGCAGCTTGTGATTTTGTTTGCTTATTTTTGAAGATGATAACGGAGTCTTTAATTGCACCTAGAATGTGGGATTGAAGTGTTTCTTGTCACGGGGAGCAAAGCCCAGGTAGTGGTGATGCAGCATTGCCCATGTTGTTACATTAAACTACTTTAATGTGATTCTTTGGAGGCTACTTTCCTGGCAAGAAGGGGTGTTTTACTCCGCTTTAGTCTAACGCTAACACTTCTGCTAAGTTGTTTTGATTTTTATGTTGTCTTTGTGGTGTGGTGGAAGTCTTCCACTGGAACGCACACTGATATTGGGATATTGCTGGCTGGTAATGGTAATGATCCAGGCTGCCTTTGTTGCCAGAACTATCCCGTGTCCTTTTACCAATCCCCAAGGCCTTCTCAACAACACCCAAAGATAATCAGTTAAGGCCGAGTCTTAATGCCTGTGACCATTGGGAAGCTAAGATGGAGGAGGGAGCACTGGTTCATGTCTTTTTTTCTTTTTTTTTTCTTTCTGGAATGTTCTCCAGAGACTGAGGAAGTTAATCTGTATTGAAGTTTAAAAAATAAAAAATAAATTTAAAAAAATCAGTGTCTTTGTAGAATCAGTAGGATTTTTGTAGGAGTGCATGCAAATAGAGCTGACTCTTTTTTTTAATCTTTATGTCAAAGGGGAGCATAATTCCAAGGTTGTGGCACATATTGGGGATGAAGACTTTACTGTAAGAATCAGTGCTGATGGAGAGGAATACAATATAGAGGTATGCCTTACTGTGAAAGGGAATATTCAAAAAATTCTCTCTTTTACCTGTGGGTGTTTCTGTTTCTAGCTAGTCACAGTGACACTTCTGTAGCTGAAAATAGACTTGGTGGCGGTGGCGTTTGTTTTTGAGTTAGTAGGAAGGTGGAATTAAAATGGAAAACCATTTTGACTTTAGTAAGTATTGAATTTTATTAGTGAGTGCCATTCTGTGGCATTTGCATCTTTTAGATCCATCGGAGAGAAGATAGATCTTAAACAGGAAAAGATTTAGAAACAGAAATGGGTAGCTTTGGTAATTAGTGGTGATCACGTCCTTTAGAATAACAAACAGTACAGCCTTCTGAGTAGAGCTGAGGTTTATTGAGCATTCCAAGATTGTGCCTTTGCTATATCTTGAAATTTGTCCTGTTCTTTGAGCTTTGTTTAAAAATCTGCTTTTTCTCTGCTCCCTTCTTTCTGTTTTTCACCATTTTTATTGTGTTATTTTAAACTACTCGTAAAAAAAAAAAAAAAAAAACAGCAAATGTATAATTAAAGACTACCCTAATTACTTGTTCAGAGCAGTATATTCCCAGACACAAGCTGTGTTAAGGTGGCTGGATAACAGTAATTATGGCTAAGTGTTAGGAGAAAATTACAATAGCCACATAACCCAAGGATATTCAGAATTATAGGTAAGCCTGAGAAATCTGGTCCTATTAAAGTATAAAAATGTGATTAGAATACATGAACCACTCTACTTGTGCTTTACGTCAAGAGCAAATAGTAGCTGTTTGATCATGAGATAAAGCATTTTTAGTGTTTGTGGTCCAAGAGTAATGTAAGCATATCTCAGTTTCCCACGTAGCTTCCTACTGGCCATGTCTGTACAGCTAAATACGGGTAGGCATTGAGGCTACAGCTTGTACACACATCCCCATGTCAGCTTTGGCCCCTCACCACCCTGAGATCTTGCCTGCGTGTGGTCAGAGCTGGTAGGTGCCGGAGACCATTCCCAAAAGGCAGTACTGACAGAGCTGTCCCACTGTTGCCTTCCTTTACTTCCATGGTCCTCACTGCTGGGAAAAGTTGGGAATCTTAATGTAAATCCCTTGTGCATCCTATGTTGCCCTGGGATGTGGAGTGTTTGCCCTCAGTTTCATGGCTCATAAGAGTTGTCTGAAGATCAGAGAGTGCTGCCTAAAGCCCAGAGGGGACCCAGAGCCAAGTGATCTGGGGGATGGTTTTGGACTGTCTCTGCTGTTTGGCCTTGCCCAGAGAACAGCTCCTGGGTGGTTTTTTTTTTGTTGGTGTTGCCACAGATGTTACTTACAGGTACTAAGAGGGAAGTGGCAGTACGCATCTACTGTGCAACAGGATGTTTTTGTACTGAGATTTTGTGGTTTTCTTTGATTTTTTTCAGAGTTTTCACTTGCTTTTAAGTGACTAAGGAATGTTGAAGAGTCTGCTTCTGATGATGTGCTGGTGTGCACTTGGATATCCTCTGGTAGCTTAAAAGATAACCCTTGTGCCTCCAGTCAGTGCATTTGTTAGCGTATTCTTGCTGTCTCCTCCCGTAGCTTCTCGTCAGTAATGGAGGGAACAGAGGCGCTCGAGATGCCTCCTCAGGCTGCTTTTATTCCAGGGGGGAATTACAACTCCCTCTCCTACAGCTTTATCATATGACTGCTGCTGCTCTGTCGAGGTGATTTTAGATCTTTGGATGCATGTGGGCCATAAAGGGTTGAATTCGATTGGCTTTCTTGGCAGTGTAGTTTTGTTGGTAGATGTATTTCCAAGGGTGAAGTTACTATAGTGCAATGTTCGCGTGTATGTGTACACATAAAGCTGGGGAGACTTGGCTCTGTGTGTGTGTGTGTTTGTATTTTACTTAAGTCTTTGCATTGACTGTGTTCCTAACTATCTGTGTTTCTCCTGCTCTTACGCTCTCAGCCTCTGTGGAGATTTATAGATGACGTTCAAGATGAAAGATTGCTTGTCTACAGATCTGAAGACATTAAAGATTTCTCACGTTTGCAATCCCCCAAAGTATGTGGTTATTTAAAGCTGAACGAAGAAGAACTTTTACCCAAAGGACTGGAAGAGAGTAAGCAAAATGAAGGTGAGCATCCATACCCTGGGAGAGCAGAACCTTCAAAATGAATACTTGAATTCCATGTGTGTAGGCAAGTGAGATCACAACCTTGGCAATAATCTGTGTTAGTCCTTCTGGTTTATTTATTTTAAGTCGCTGGTTCAAGGGGGAAAGCAGTACTTGTTTTCATGCCCTCTTTCCCTCCTCCCCATACAACAAAGCACAAAATGCTAAAAGGAAGAAATTGTCCCTAGCAGCATGTTTCTTCCTGGCTCACTGAATGCGTGACTGGCTCTATCCAAGTGTAAATGAAGTACAGGAAGCTATTTCCTTGGGCTGAAGTAGTGTTTGTTGTGACAGCTCACAGCAAGGTAGGTAGGCTTTTTAAGGAGAACACTAAAACAACCTTATACTTGCGCGCTCTAGGGCCCGTTTGATATCTGTGACCACTGTAATAATCCCTCTTGAGCTATGATGAGTCTCTGTCTTCTGCTGCATCAGCAGGGATGGGGATAATGACTGGGGACAGAAGGAAGAGTTGTTAGGACAGAGACTGACCTTAAAAACTGTAGGTAAATTTCTCGAGCAACTGTTTCATTACTATAGATTCCGTTCCTTACAACAAGTCTGAGGACTGTTACGAAGACAAAATTCAAGAGTCCTCACCTCCGCCCAAAATCAAGCAACCAAAAAATCCCACCCAGTCATGTTCAAGACTGAAATAAAGATAATAGACACAGCCGTAGACAGCTTGTTGAATGTTTATTTTTTTAATGCACATTAGCAAGCATCCACCGGGAGAAAAGAGCCATTCCAGAGAGCTCCAAAGATACGTGCAAGATGTTGGTAGTGGCAGATCATCGTTTTTTCAAGTACATGGGCCGTGGGGAAGAGAGTACTACTATAAACTATTTGGTAGGTAAATATACTCTGTTACACTTTGTTGGAGTAAATGGAGAAAAGAAAAAAAGTGATTCAGTATTTATAACCACATAGAGCTTATACAGATCTTCTACAGCATATGCACGTTGCGCGTGTGTGCTTTTTACCTGGGAAAATGGCAAATCATGCATTAAAAATATTCTATAGTGGTGATGCTGTAATTACGTAGTCTTTGGTTTTCATATCCCTTCCCTTTGCATGCTACTTGTGGCTATGCTGTTTTCTCATTAAGAAAAATATTTTTAAAATCAGCGTCCTAGAATCCCTTGGACTTTGAATTCCAGTTTAAATGGTCCAGACGTGTTTAAAGTTCACGTGGGGGGCGAAAACAACTTGTATCGTTTTTCAGCTTCATCCAAGATTCTCTGTCCAGAACAACAATATTTGAAATAGGAGCAGTAAAAAATTACTTTGGTTGTATGTGTGGTTGTCAAGTAGAACAGCTGCCTACAGCAGGAGTGGAGAGTATGGGTTTTGGGACATGAGAGAATAAGAAGTGAAACCACTTGTGGAGTTCTGATGTTTCTCAAGAGTCTCTTTCTAAGTCTGAACCTTTGACGTGCTAATCGCTCTGTGCCATCTTTCCTGGCTTTTCAACCTTTCTGTTCCCAGAAATGTTTACATTCCCCAGGTAATAGAGCCTAAGTTTGTCTATTTACAGAGATTATCTCGGCATCTGACATATGATTCTTCTAGGCTTAACCTACTGTTGTGTTTCCTGGGTAGATGGGTGCTGTAAACAACACAGAGATGGAAAAACTGGAGTATAAGCTATTATTAAGTGGCTGTAAATGTCATTCTTCATTCTGAGCAAGTTTGATGCTCTGTGTCTAGTAGAAGGTGATTTTTAAGAAGATGAGAGCAGCTCGAAAAGGGAGATATTGATTGTGAGTGCTGAAGAGAGACTGTCTGGAACCTTGTGCTTGAACCGTAATAAGGAAGATGGTAGTTTACTGCCTGCAAAAAGGGAAGGAGGCCTTGGGGGTCAGTTGAGTTCAGTGCTAAAACAAAGCAGTAAAAACAGCCCCTCTGCCCGTCCCCTCAGAGAAACCTGGAAAACCACTATAGGAACAAAATGTTCCCCAAGATGTCTTGTTTTTAATGTTACCTCTTTCCCTGCACTGATGAAAGCGATCAATGGAAGTTGGTACTGCTTTTTTATGATGGAATGTTTTCAGAGGTTTTTGTTAGTACTCTTTGGATCCATGCACTGTTGGTTGTGGATCACTGAATATGTCTGTTATGTTCAGCGAGGTTCAGTTTTAATTTGACATGTTTCCAGATAAATGCTGCAGCTTCTTGGAGTGTCTTGAACTTCAGTACGCAAAAGCTTAGGACTGCCATAACTTGTTATTCTTTCCTGCATAGATTGAACTGATAGACAGAGTAGATGACATCTACCGAAATACTTCCTGGGACAATGGGGCCTTCAAAGGTTACGGCATACAGATAGAGCAGGTAGGTATTCACTGAACTATGCAAAGGGTTTCCAATTTAAAGAACTCTTTTTAGGTGTCAGGGTTTTGGACTATTTCGTCTAGATTATAGATGGAAATAATTAAATCTTACTTATTAACTGCAGCCAGCAATGTTTGTTAATGTCATCTTAGCAGTGGTGGTGTTAATGATTTGACAGCATGTCTATTTTCAGTTCCTTGCAGCTTTTGAGATGAGAGTTCTCTCTTCCCATACCTAATCGCAATTCAGAGGTGCAGTTCTTGTTTCTGTTAGACGTGCTGTTTCGCACTTAATCTTTCTGTTGGTGGCTAGTGCTTAGCTTATAAAACACTAGTGTACCTCAAACATACTAAAGAAGCACAAATCCTGCTTGGACTTCAGTGATTGCAGTTAAACATAATATCACGGTAGTGTAGAGGCTGGTATAGGACTGGGTATAGTGGACTCAGTTCACTTGATAGCTCCTGGAAGTTAAAGCATAGAAATTTGGCAGAGGACATTAAAAAAGAAGAGGAATCTATCTGCTCTCAGTACTGCAAGAGCTGTCACGGGGACACTTGTGCTACAAGCTAGCCGCCCATTTGCTGGGCATGGCTCTCCAGGAGCAAGGAAGGCAGGCTAATTGAGGGGCAGGAGGAAAGCATACTGCTCTAATTCTGGTCTACTGGGAAAGCAGCAATCCTTTAAAATATGTTTTAGTTAACAATAGTTCTGTGGTGTTTGGGACCTATTAATTCTACATGTGAAACTTAGTTGTATTTGTTAGGGGTTTGTTTTATGTAACATGCATCTTAAATCACAGTACTTTGCTGAAGACTGTTGATGTTACTCTACAATGGCTGGTGTAGTTGCTTGTGATTTTATCACTGTATCTTAAATAGCAGAGGCTGAAAGCTGAACATTGGGAGCATGCTGAATCTGAGTTTTTCTTCTTGCAGATCTATTGAGACATTTAGGATTGCATTGAGAACTTTTCTGTAGTTATAAAATTGACTCAAAATTCTTCTACGTTGTTGTCGCCCTTTTTGAAATGTAGATTATCATCCACAGTGAACCTAATCATGTAGAACCTGGAGAAAAGCATTACAATATGGCAAAAAGCTATCCAGATGACAAGAAAGATGCCTGGGATGTGAAAATGCTGCTAGAGGTAGGTAGTAGCCCTTGAAAAACTGTGTGTTTTGCAGAAATTTACTTGCACAGTTGTTTTGCAGTAGTACGTGAAACTCCTTCACTTCTTCCTGTGATGTATAGATGTTAGACTAAGTCAAACTAGCAAATGTGCCCTGTAACCCACGGCTAGGGGCTCCTTTGTATAATTGTGGAGCACACACCAACTGGGGTTAATATGTAACTTGAGTCAGAAGGGCAGTCCTGGTACATCTGGCTCTAAGACTGTGACTGCCTTCTGACCTTCACAAAATTAGTGTAGATGGCTTTCCCCTCTGTGTGAAAAGGGGGAAGTGAACTGGCAAGTTACATAAATGAATGTGTACAATGTATGTGGGTATTCATTTAATCTTCAGATTTGTAGGACAGATAATCATCTGCTTTTGCCTGACTTAACCAGATTTAGAAAGTGCCTGGCTTATTAGATGAAAGTTAATTATAGATTTCTGGTATGCACCGTGAAGCATTTTACAGAGTATATACTTTTTTTCCTCTTTAAAGCAATTTAGCTTTGATATCGCTGAGAAAGCAGCTCACGTGTGCCTTGCTCATCTCTTCACATACCAAGATTTTGACATGGGAACACTTGGACTGGCTTACGTTGGCTCTCCCAGACCTAACAGCCATGGTGGCATTTGTCCTAAAGGCAAGACTTCCTTTTCTTCCTTTCCAACTGTGGCTTGAAAGCTAGTTTTTGTTATTTGTATTTAATCCTCTTCTAGCTTTCATGGAGCATGATGTGCTATTTGCATAGTCTCTAGTGGTTGTCTTTTGGATAGAATTGATGGCCATTTTCTTGGCTGGAGCTGGAAAAAGAGGGAAGTGGGGGAGGGGGGAGTCACAAGGCTATCTGGAGTGAAGAAGCTTTGTGAAAGCCATTATGGCCTGGCTAGACCAAGTTCCACTTTGTGTGGGTGCATCTTGTCGCAGTTGTGGAACGGCAGATGCTGTTGTCTTGGAAATTTCTTGTATTGTCCCCCTTTGCTGCAATACATGAGCTGCTTGTGCTGTGCTTGAAAGAATTCCCACTGGAGAAGACTGGCAAGAGGCTCACTGGTGAATCTGTGAGAACAAGAAAGCTGTTCATTTTACCAAACAAAGCATAGTTGCCTATCCACCTCCTACAAAGGAAAAGAAAAATGAAAACAAGAAAAAGACTTGTCAATTTGTTCTGTTTCTATCTCGCTTCTATAGCTTATCACAGTCCCATTGTAAAGAAAGACATCTATCTGAACAGCGGCTTAACCAGCACCAAGAACTATGGGAAAACCATCCTCACAAAGGTAAGAATATCCTCTGTGGAGAGTGAGCGTTCGGTGTATGTACTTGTTTGTTGGTGGTGTGCTTACTGGGGTTGTGACGATGTTCTGTGTCTGTCAGTAGCAAGCTGCTGGCTTTCAGATGGAGTCAGATCCCTGGGGATAAGGATGTAGGTCACAGAGCCCTTACCGCCGCGTTGTCCTGGTTGACAAAGGGAGTTAGGATTGAATGCAGTCGAAGACTGAATTCACTGCGGAACAGTAATGGGGAAATGTAGCCGTCGTCTAATAGGGACTGCCCAAAAGTTATCCCAATACAAATAGCATTTTGATATGCGAAGGTTAATTTAAATGCGTTTTACTGCAGACAAACAAAAAATCACTCTTCAACAGGACAGGCAGTATTATACAGCCAGTAGGCTTACAGCAAGAATAAAGTGAGCGTGACTGAAACAAGTACTTAATGTGTTTGCTATTGCATGCATCCTCAGCATGCAGATGGAAGGAGGCATACGCTAGGCTTGTTCTACACGCGAGGTAAAGCAGTGCTAGTAGTTTGGCGAAGTAGGAGATCTAGTTTGGACCTTTTAATGAAATTCGTCTGCCTGCTTTTTGTGTGTGCGTGTCTTGAATAAGTAGTGCAGGAAACAGTGTAATAAGCAGAGGTGCTAATACTGATGTAAATTGATGCCGTCCGGATTTTTTTTCATAGCTGATGATACACTGAAGGCATGAAGGCCTCAATATGAGCTTTGTCTCGCTTGAGAAAGTAGCGGAGCAGTGTCTGCGTTTGCAGCTACCAGATCTTTGCAGCAGGGCATATTTTTCTCCTGCTGACTTCTCAGCTGTGCTTCGCTGTAGCCTGATTATAAAGGGAATTCATAATTGATGTGTGGGCTAAAACTTGGCTCAGAAGCTGTCAAGAAGCTAGGAAAAAAAAGACAGAGAGGCTTTGTACTAGAGGGATGTTGACAAAGAGCTCTGGCTGTTGCCATGCTATTTGCATTCGTTGTTCAGTCTCCAAGCTGGAGCCCTGTCCTGGACGACAAAGGAAATTGAGTTTGAAGTCGCCCCAGCAGGAGTCACAAAGCTTGGGCTGAGGCAGCGGGCACGTACAGACTGTTTTCACAGGGACACTTCTGCACAGTGTCTGATCAGACTTAAGAATCTGCTTAAAACCCTCCCACAAATGAAATGCCACGAAGCACTGATTTGATCTCTGGGCGGCTCTCCTGCACTAGCTCACATGTTGGGCATGCTTAGTACTGCACGCCAGCAGCTGTGACTGTTACCTCACCAAAGTTCCTTCCCTCTGTCACAAACCATCCAATCTCCTTGAGGTTAACTTATTTCTGTGCTGCTTTCCTTCTCACCTCGTGAACTTGCCACCACCTACTGGCCAAGGCCGTGCAGCCATGTGCCACCACGTGGAGCTGCCTGAGATCCTCAGCGCAAGGAGTCATCCCCTGCACTGGAGATGTTAGAAATTCCTCCCTGTCGGGCTGCATTTGTAGATGTTTTTCTTAGCGGTCATATAATAGAAAAGCTTATTCAGTGCTCCTGATGTACTCATCTATTTAGAAGAAATAATTCTAATGGCAAGATAAGCTTAAACAAGAGATTGACTAATTGTGGTAGCTAGTGTTTGTTTGGATTGGTTTTTGTGTTGAACTTGCATGCCTTCCAGCTGTTTAAAATCAGTTTTTGATATTTTGAGTATTTGCTCTGCAGTGAAATCAAAACTGAATTGGTATTCTTGAGCAGCGCTTTGCATTTAACAAAGCTTTAGTATTCAGACCTAGCCTGGAACTTGCCTTTGGATGCAAGCCATAATTATACTTGCCATACTTTAGTTCCCTACTTCTAAGAAATGATAACGGGGAAATGGCTTTTTCATCTCAATGTATTGTAGAATTGTGGGTGACTTAGAAGTAGCTGGGATCTTCTCTCCTGTCCTGCTTGGAGTTATTTCTTTCAGCACTACTATTTTGTTTTTAATTTTCAAAACAGGAGGCTGACTTGGTTACAACTCATGAACTTGGACATAACTTCGGAGCAGAGCACGATCCTGACAGTCTGCCAGAATGTGCCCCCACAGAGGACCAGGGAGGGAAATACGTTATGTATCCAATTGCTGTCAGTGGAGATCATGAAAACAATAAGGTATAGTTGCATAATTTTGTGTCCACGTGCAAGTCTTTGCTATGGTCAGTGACCTTTTACACAGGAGGCTGTTTAGTTAATGATTCTTCTACCTTGAAACATGTGGGAATTTAATGGATTGGCCGTAAAAAGAAAACAGAACTTCTTGCAGTTGGGTTCTCTGCAAGATGAGCTCATCTTTCTGAGTTTCTCTGGAATTCATGGTGTGTCCAGACACCATTTATAATCAGTTGTTGTGGCTGTGGCTGCTTTCCCATCTTAAATTTTTTCCGAGCCCTCAAAATGGCAATATGGAGGGAATACATGCTTTCTAAGACGCCGGAATTTGGAGACCTAAAGAGGCTGAGGCTTTCACAGATGGGCTTGTTGACAGAAGGGTACGCTCCTCAGTGCTGCTCTTTCCCTTTATGACTCTCCAGATGTTTTCAAGCTGCAGCAAAAAATCCATCCATAGGACCATAGAGATCAAGGCCCAGGAGTGCTTCAAAGAGCGCAACAACAAAGTGTGTGGGAACTCCAGGGTGGACGAAGGTGAGGAATGCGATCCTGGCCTCTTGTACCAACAAGCTGATCCCTGCTGCTCTGCAGACTGCAAGCTGAAAGATGGTGCCAAATGCAGGTAAGGGATGCACTGCAACATTTCATACATGGAGGAGAGAATTTCTTTCTCTGCCTTTTGTCGTGCTCGTACTTCTTTTAAATATATAAATGCTCAGTATTTCTTCCTTTCATTTTGATCTTTCCACAGTGATCGGAACAGCCCCTGCTGTAAAGGCTGCCAGTTTGAAAGTGCCCAGAAAAAATGCCAAGAAGCCATAAATGCCACTTGTAAAGGAGAGTCTTTTTGCACGGGTAGGACAGAGCTCTGTGCTCGCTCCGTCAGCTGGCCAAGTGCTCCAGGCTGAGTGTCCCATTCCATCAGCTTTCAAGCTAGCGCCCTTTATTCATCCGGTACAACTAATTTTAGAGACCAGTTAAGCACCACAAAACTGCTCTATAATAAGTTTCGTTGTAGTTCAGGAGCCACTTGGTGATTTACTGCCCCAGAGAACGTGAAGAATGTTTATTTCTTCTTCCTTTAAGAAAAGGAAAGCAAAACAGGGCAGGTCACTGGGAAAGGCTAAGGATGAACTGAAACTTGCCATGGAAAGGGTGGAAGTACTGCAGCTCTGCTTCTCTTCCCCACTTGTTTACTTCCTCTCTGTAATCTTTTTCGGGGGCAAGGGGACAGGTCAGAGCTGTGCTGCCCTGCTGATGGGGCCTCCAGAGTCTGCTTTGTGCTGCTTGCTCTCCAGGGTGCCACGAAGCCCTTTGCTCTAACACTTTCCTCCTACCCTGTCACCCCCTGTCTGCAGGGAACAGCAGCGAGTGCCCTCCTCCTGGGAATGCTCCAGACGACACCATCTGTGTGGACATGGGGAAGTGCAAGGACGGCGAGTGCATCCCTTTCTGCGAGAGGGAGAAGAACCTCCGCTCGTGTGCCTGCAACGGTGGGTGGTGTGGGACTGGACTGAGAGCTGTTGCCTCAGCCCTGCTCCCCAGGTAGCGCTGGTCTCATCCATTGGAGGCCTGAGCATGTGGATCCCTTCAGGGTTGTTGTTTTGTTGGGGTTTTTTTACTGTTTTTTTAGGGTTAGTATTTTCTGTTTGGACTCAAGTTGAGCTCTGTGATCATTATGGGTTTCTTGTAGCTTGGGATATTCCATGGAAAGGAATGTAAATGTCCTCTTGGCTGAAGACATTGAGATAAGACTTGGGCTCTGCACCCTAGGTAAAGGAGGGGGCGTTCCCACCATCCTCTTCCTCAACTGTAGACAACCAGATGGGGAAAGTCTGGCTGTTCTGATAGTGAGGAGGTGCCAAACAGCCTCTGGACCAAATGTGACTCCCAAAAAGTGGATAAAGAGAGATTTCAGAAGCCAAAGTACCTTGAGAACATAGGATCCCTGAGCCTAATCCCCTGCTACTGCATACCTGCCTGTCCTGCCTTTGTATGAGTGAGCTGTAGTCCTTTCTTGCTCTCTATCCTATCTCCCAAGTGTGGTAGAGCAGCTGAGAGGAGGAGGAAGGCTCCACAGGGGATGCTCAGGGATGTACTGTGAGCCCCTCCATTTGAGACAGAGGATATAACTGAGGAGAAGGGTTCCTAGAGGACTCGAAACCCAAGAGGTATTTAAATCCATCTTGGATGGACACATCTGGAACTTTGTCACCTGCTTATGGGTTGCTGCAGCCTTGGGGTGTCAGCCTGCAGAGCTGGGGAAGGACACGTGGGGTTTTGTGTGTGACTGGCTTTGGGTTGCAGTGGCTGATGGGGCTGTGCTGATTTATTGCAGAAACAGATAACTCCTGCAAGGTGTGCTGCCGGGACGAGCAGGATCGATGCACACCGTACGTCGACGCCAATGACCAGTTCCTGTTTCTGCGCAAGGGGAAGCCTTGTACTGTGGGCTTCTGTGACACAAATGTGAGTGTTCTTGGGTGCCAGTGTACTGCAGTCTGCTTTTGTAGCCAAATGCCACAGTCCTCTGTGGCTCAGCCTGTGCTGACAGAGAGAAGGCAAAGCTCTGTTGCTCCCAGGCCTGTGTACAGTGAGGCCTGGGAGGGCAGTGGGGCACCTGGTGCTGTAGGTGTGCTGGCAGAGGGGGCACAGCTGCCTTCAGCTCCTGGGGGCTGACAGTGGACCTGCAGAAGTGGAAGGTGGTTACCAGAAGATCAAGATCTGGACCCATTTGCCTCTCCATGGCATAAATGTTTGAGGGATCTGAGGCTGCAGACAGAATTTAGCTCCACAAATAGCTGCGCAGGGTGGAGCTGTTCCTTCTGCCACTGCTTACAGCCCCTTCTTGCTGCTCCTGCAGATCAGCAGCTGGCAGCTTGTGTGCAGGTAGCGGCCAAACGCTTCCACAAGCTGGGCTGGGTTAGCAGCACTGTTTCAGGTGCCCACGTTAGCCCAGTTAATTCTGACTGAAATAAACCAGGTCAGCGAGCAAGCTCATGAAGATCTGATGGGCAGTGCCTGCAGGGGCACTGAGCCTTCGCCACTAGCACAGCGGTGACCACAGCTACGTGGCCAGTGCGTAGTCTGCAGGCCTGGCAGACTGTGCTGGATTTACTGTTGGCAGAAGTGAATTGTGGGAGGCATATCCCAGTCCTGCGGCAGAATGGAAAGGGCAGCGATGCTCTCCTGTGTTAAACCAGCACGAATCTGTAAGCCCCTCTGTAAGCATGGGGTCCTGAGAGCTGCGGCCTCCTTGGGCAGTGGGAACTGAGGCTTCGAGTGCATCATCCTCTTCAGAAACTTTGGCTTTGTGTTCCCTAATGTGGGTGGGGGTGCTGCACTTCTTGTGTGTTTCAACAATTACAACTGGATCAGTTCCAGACAGCAATAGGATTGAATCTTAGTCAAAAATAAAGGCAGTAAAGGTGGAGCAGTGACGCTGGGATGAGTGTAAATCATTCAGTGTGTCTGAAGTGCTTCTGCGTCTCTGCACCTTTATGTCAGTACCGTCTTTGCATCCTTTCCCTCTCCAAGAAGGAAGTAGTTAATGTTTACATAGCCTGAGATCATTTTGTAAATAGATGCTTACTTTTACAGGGCAAATGTGAGAAGCAAGTACAGGACGTGATTGAACGATTTTGGGATTTCATAGACCAGCTTAGCATCAACACCTTTGGTAAGATACATAACCTTGTCCTGTCGTTCTTTTTAGTTCTCAGTATGAATCCGTGTTTGACAGCATGGATCTGACCTTGTAAGGCAAGGAATGGGATTATTTTGCATTTTTCCACTCTGTTATTTCCTATTCCCATATTTCCTAGTCATCTTCCAAGCTTGTAAAAGAGGTGATAGCTATTCCAGAAAGCTGCTTGTCTGAAAACCGGTAAGTAGGTCAATTAGAGAAAAGGAAATAACAGTTCCTTAGAGGTCAGCTAGTTTCAGCATGGTATAGGTAAAGTAGGCCTCTCAGTGGGATTTAAATGTCAACAGACTGGGAAGGCAACACTTCATTTCTCTCATTTAATAAAGCCCCCTCCAGCAGTGTTCCTCTTGTGAATCACAGGCTGGTAATGGAGGGGTCCTGACCCCCTGCATGCAGCCAACAGGCAGCACCTCCCAGGGCAGCTGCTCTCCTTCTGTTACTGTCATCCTGAGGGCGCTGTTAATGAGCAGGTGCTTGCGTAACGACGGGGTAACAGCGCGTGTGTTTGTGGTAAAGTGTGCATACACATGGCAATGTGTATTGACCTTCGAGGTCAGGCTGGACCGGGCTCTGAGCACCTGATGGAGCTGTAGATGTCCCTGTTCATTGCGGGGGAGTTGGACCAGATGGCCTTTAAAGGCCCCTTCTGACTCAAACGGTTCTCTGATTCTATGACAAGGGTTTGGGGCTTTCAAACCTAAGCTCTAAGGTTAAAAATAAATATTAAAAAATACCGTGTAGGTAATCATTGAAACCATTCATTCTGCTCAAGTAGAGGCAGGCTTCATCTCTGCCCAGAAGTGAGTGTGTTGCGGAGTCTTGTGACTGGACAATCAGAACGTGGTGGCAGATGCACAGTGTGTCCTGTAACTGTGAGGAGCCCTGGCTAAGGGCGGCTTGCTCCCGTCTGCTCACATGGAACGTTACGGCCTCTCAGCATCCCTCATCAGGGAAGATGTTACTGTCAACAGTTTCAGTTAATTGCATCCAATCTTTCTGAACATGTAATTCCTCTTATGTCGGCCTAGTTCTGCACCCTGTGTTTTATCTGAGAAATTCTGCAGTGGCTGCAGAACAGGGACTTGTGCATAGGCATGAAACTGTGCTTGGCAGGTTACTAATGGGTTTGAACCGATTCGCAGGGAAGTTCCTGGCAGATAACATAGTGGGCTCTGTGCTCGTCTTCTCCTTGCTGTTTTGGATTCCTCTCAGCATCCTCGTGCACTGTGTGGTGAGTACACTGGAGAGGCCTGCTCTGTTGCATGGAGCTGCAGGAGAAACTCTTTGTGTACAAAGCGGCACTGTTTGTGGGAGGTGGTGCTGGGGAGATTTTAGCAAACCCCAAAGGGAGGATCCAGCGTATGTCCCTTCAGTAGGCAAAGCTCCTGCTGAGCCCTGCCAGGCTCTAGCAACCCCAGTGCTCCCGTGACCGTTCTGGAGACGTTCCTGTTCTTTCCTGGGCAGATTTTCTTCTTCTGCCTTCCAAATTGTGCTCGAGTATAGTTCTGATAACTCCCAGTAGAGTCAGAATTTTCTGTAGCCCTCTTAAAACCTCTGCTTTGTGGGGAGACCCAGAGCAGGAAGTGGTCTTGGTTGAGATGGGGTAGGCAGAGCTGACAGTAGCCAAGCACGTGGTGTGGGCTGGGAGCAGGGGTTGCTGTGCCCACGAGCACTCTGGGGACGTATGGGAAGGGGAAAAACAGCCCCACCCCTCCTGTGTCCCTGCAGGGCAACTGGGACGGGGACCTTGCTTATAACTGGGAAACTACTTTTGTCTGTGTTTTGATTTACTTTTGGTTTGTTTTCCAATAGGACAAGAAATTGGACAAGCAATATGAGGAGAACACCAAGTCTCTGTTCTGCCCCAGTGTAAGTTTTCTGAGTACGGCCTGCCAGAAAGCTGTCCTGTGTGTGCTGTAAATCTGAACCAAACGTTTATGCTGCGTATTTGGCAAAGCAGTGACAGTAAATGGACCTGGAGCCCCATGCCTTAAGCTGTGGACAGATGAATCCATTTGAGGGAACCTTTTTTGACTGAGCTGGTGCTTGACGTATCGAGCCCTGCAGTTTAACCAGTCCACTTCTTCCTCCTTGTGTGAGCTGCGTGCTGACACTGCTGGCAGGGCAGCTAGCTCAGCCCGGCCACAGTGCCTGAGGCAGGAAGCTGTTGCTCTGTTGCGGCAGCAGGTGCTGTGTTATGGGGTGTTTGTGGCTCCGGCCACAGTCAGGCTGTTCCCAGCCAAGTGGCGTCAGCAAAGCAGGGGGCTCAGCAGGGCAGTGCTGCAGGGAAATCTCTGCCAAGTGCGGTGACTTTGCTGCAGAGTGGTTGTTTGCAGGAGACTTAGTGGCCGGATGTGCTGAGGCTTTCCGCTAGCTTGTGGGAGAGTCAGCCCCAGGGCGCAGGACCTGTTGGTTCTCAGGCAATGGCACGTCTCGCTTTGTAGGTACTGATTTGAGGATGGCTAAATCTTACAGTTCAGCTCAAGGCATCTTCTGACAGATCTTTGGGTATCCTGTCCTGTGCTTCGACACGCCAGTTTTTGTTAATAACTAAAACGTTGTTAAGGAAATGTCATTTCTGTAGTGGGAGGAGAAAAGAAGCCTTGTACAGCTCCTTCGCAGCCTCTGAGGGAAGCAAACCGGAGTCAGGCTGGAGGCAGATTGCCTCTGCGCTCTGCATGGGCGTAGCTGAAGGTGGTGGTAGCTTGGGTCCTCTGTAACTGCTCTTGCATCCCATAGAAAAGTCTCCTTGGATCTTTGTGCTCAGATCCAGAAGCAGATGTAGCCGTGGAGTGCAGCTGTCCTTAGTGGGCTCTGCACCGGCAGCAGTGTTAATAGAGAAGTCCGGGATCCCTTGGCTCTGCTGCATACTGAGCAGCTCAGAAATGCGGTAGTTAGCGTATGAAGGCCTCGCCGTGCTGCTCGCGTCGTTCCTTTGTTCTCCTTCCCCTGCCTGCTGTTAGCCTTCACTGAGGTCTGTCGGGATTTTTCATGCCCGGAAACCCCTGGATATTTTCCAAACGGTGCTCAAATAGAGGCAGAAATGGGTAGGATTTAACAGCTCCCTTCTTCCCAGAAGAGGAGGGGAGGAAGCGGTGGCCTTCAGCCCCCAGCACCTCTCCGTGCAGCCAGCGCCCCAAGCGAGTGCCGAGTGAGAACCTGGCTGCTTTCCCTACTGACGCAGCCGCTCGTGTCTTGCAGAACGTGGAGATGCTCAGCAGCCTGGACTCGGCCTCCGTGCGCATCGTCAAGCCCTTCCCCGCGGCGCAGCCCTCCAGCCGGCACCAGCCCCTGCAGCCCATCGTGGCTGTGGCCGCGCCTGCGGCCGCCGCGGCTCCCAAGCAGGACCACCAAAGAATGGACACTATTCAGGAGGACCCCAGCACCGACTCTCATATTGACGAGGACGGGTTTGAGAAGGACCCTTTCCCAAACAGCAGCTCGGCTGCCAAATCTTTTGAGGACTTGACGGAGCATCCCGTCACCAGGAGTGAGAAAGCATCGTCTTTTAAACTGCAGCGCCAGAACCGAGTGGACAGCAAGGAGACGGAGTGCTAGTGCCCTGCCGCCAAACGGCTCCCGCCAGCAGAAGTTCGTCTGGATCTGAAACCATTTCATTTCTATAAATTCAAATATATGTATGTATATTTTTGTGAGGGAGTGGGAGATATAAGGAAGCGACCTACTGCAGATGCTGGTCATGTGTATGACCTTCCTTAAATTACATTTATTAGAGCATTATATCTTTTAAAAACCGGAAATCCAACCGGAGGCAGGCTTGTTTTTGAAGCTCATTGGATTTTTCTATTTTCTCGACCTCTAACATTTCCTTCAACCTGTGGTGCAGAACAAAATATCCTCCTGGATATCACGTTGTGTGTATCTGCCTTTTGTAATGTAATGTTTTGCAATCTGGTGGCACTGATGGATGAAATTAAGGGGCTTTGCCAGCAAAGCAAACGCTCCACAGCGTGTTCCGTGTGGAGCAGATCGTGTGAGATACAGGTAAGCAAAAGTGTAAGCATTACATGTACCTGGAGAACAGAAGGAAACAGTTAAAAATACACTTTGAGGGCATATAATGTGGAGATGCATTATCAGCATCAAGAAGTTTGTTAGATAGCTTCTAAATAAATCAAAATGTGCAGAGGCTGTTAAACCCTGCTCCCTGCAGGGAGGTGCTCCTCTAGCAATGAGGTTGCCATGTCCTTGTGCTTTTGCTGCAGGGAAATGCTCCCGCTGGGAGTTCCCTCACTGCAGTGAGGTGTGAGGGGGCAGGGAAGAAGTGGAGAAGTCACAGATGCAGACGGGGGCTGTTTGAACCACTTACTTACAGTCGTTTCAGTGCAGAAATGTTTCTCTGGTTATTTTTCTGTTGTTATTAAGTAGGTAACGCTATCGTTGAGCTATTCAAAAAGGGCTGAGCCTGGGAAGCTCTTACAAATAATTGAAAGAGTCCTGCCCTCCAGGCAGGGGAGCAGTTATTTAAAACAGTTGTGAATTTGATCACAAAAAAGCAGGCTTTGTTAAACAGACTTACAGGGCCTGTGCTAGGGAGACGTGAACCGTTATTATGATGTGACGTTAACAGCTGGTGACTCGGTGGCGTCCTTCACTTGGAGCTCTGTAAGGTGGGAGGTGTGCATGTGTGGGCCAGCAGCGGTGCTGGAGTTCAGCCCCGCAGGAGGCGGGCTGACACGGTGAGTCACAGAGCAGCTATTGTGATAGCAGAGCGTCTCACTGCGCCTGTTTTCTCCCCTAAGAATGCATTATTAAAGCTGACATAGTGTGTGAATGGCCTGGAACCGTTCTAGCTGTTACAAGCCTGCGCTCAGCCACGGGGGAGGCAGAGCTGGGGCAAGCCTTGGTGTTTTTAAATGTGATGGGAAGTAAGTGAACCTGTGATGAGAGGCGTGCCAGCACCCCTCTGCATTCCCCACCCAGGATACTTGTTACACTGATACTTGAACGTGTGCCTTAGGGTGTTCCTGTCTGACTAGCCATTGTTTTATAGACCGGTTTTGGTTTGGTTGTGTTGTTGGTTTTGTGTTTATTTTTTTTTTATTCAGTGCAAAGTACACGTGTGAGGAGTTATTTAATTCCCAGTACAGTAAAAGCTTTTTATATTAAAATCAATTAAAGAAAAGCTGTGTCCGTGCTGTCCTTTCAGAAAAGATGTGAACTCTCCAGCTCAGAGCCCAGGAGCTGGGGGCTGCCAGGGGGCAGACGTCCACCCTCCCACACCCCTATTGCAGAGCCTGCCAGGCACACACTTGCACTGTTTGTTGTGAACAGCTGCAGCAGGCAGGTGACGGCTTCCATCCCGCGGCCTTTCCAGCCCTTAGCCAGTCTTCACTGGAAGAAAGGATCAGCGAGCGGCCAGTCCACTTGCATCTCCAGTGCCCTCAGCAGGAGCAGGGCACCTCACAGCAGGCTCGCCTCAGGGTTCTGGGCGTCCACGTCCTGCCAGTAAGGCAGCAAGGAAGGGAGAGCTGAGAGTCTCTTTTCCAGCTGTGCCCAGAGTTGTCCTACTACGAAGTCATTCCCTTTTGCTGATAAGTGAAGCCCGTCAGACAGATAGCAAGAAAAATCCTAACAGGGGAGGTGAAAGCCACGGGTCAGTGTATTGCTAGTTGCAAACTGAAGATCTTGAGTGATTTTTCAGTAAGTTATTCAAAACTAGCTGGTATATATGCTGGCCCTTGGTATTAAAATATTAAGAGAATGCTTTGGCAGCCAAAGTCACTGCTTTTTCATGCAGAAATGATCGTGTGAGTGAGTGTGTGGTGCAAACTGCTGACTGAGTCTTCTGCAGCACAGAGCACCACAGCACTGGCTTGTCTGCTGCACTCAGCAGTGCAGGAGAGAGAAAAGGTTGGGTGTGAACAGCTTATGGAAGAAATCTACCATTTCTGTCACTTGGACACGCTTGGGCACTCACTCAGCAGCATGAGGAAGGTGCCTGTGCACCTGATAACTATTGGTGAGGTCAGCCCAGCACCATGCTTCAGGTGGGACCGGTTGCTTCCAGCAGCCCTTTCCAACCTGACCTATCCCCTGAGACAAAGCAAGGACATGGTTACATACCTGCAGTGCACCTGGGGACATCTGCTCACCACAGGTGATGCTCAGTTGTTATTAAGGTGCGTGTCACCTGGCCAGGGGTGAAGCACTCTGGAGTATTTTGCTCCTTCCCCCATCTCATTTGGAGAGCTATCGTCCCAGTGCTAATGCAGCACTACTGCTGGTTCCTCTAGGTAGAATTATGCCTTTCACAATGTATGGCCATTCCAAAGCCCAGCTCGTGCTTCCATACCTGCTCTTTCTGCATCAGTGTCCACAGGTCGAGCACATCGGTCCCGCAGTCCCTCGCCACTTGAACGCAGGCCCGCGCGTACTCCCCAGTGGTGGCATTGCGGCGATTCAGCTTGTCACCTGTCAGACACAGGGGACACGCAGCACTCACAACCCAGACAGTTCAGCTCAGCCTTCTACAGAAGAAATGACGCAGCTCAGTCTCTGAAAGAAGCAGGCATCACCTATTGCAGACTACATCGGAACCATCTCATTCCAGGTAGCTGGAAACTGCTTTCTTGATAGCAGGAAACAGGCACTATGTTTTAGGGCAAGATTCTGAATTAAGCACTACAACTTTGTACCCAGAAGGTACAAACCAGCACTGCTGGAGTCAGGGATGACAGCAATGTCCAGCAGATGAATAACTCAGAGTGAGCAGTGTTATTTTCAGAGTTAGGTTGAACAAGGTGATGAGAAATCATTTCATCACCTTTTGCTTCTTTTTCAAGCGCTTTTTAAAGCATCCTTAACATGTGACATTCTCTCGGTTGCTTTTTTTTTTTTAAAAATTATTTAAAATAAAACTGGCTACAATATCACCGCTTATCCAAACAGCTGTGAAGCGTGCTGTGGCTATTTAAGAGCAGGTACTCAATGCCCACACATCCTCTATCATTTCCATTATTCCAGAAGGGGCACGGACATGGTGCAGTCTGCTGGGGGCTCCTTGGCAAACCCCTGCTCCCGAAGGGCAGCACCTTCTGCACTCAGCTCGTGGCATGGGGCAGCGCTCCCCAGTTACAGCAGTTACTCCCCTGCTCATCGAGGAGGCGCTCGGCAGAACAGCCAGCAGCAGCTCGAAGAATACAAATGTAGGCCAGCACAAACAGGCAGCTGTCAGCCTGGGATCCAGAACCAGAGCTCTGGGGTTAAAAAGCAGCAATTCTGCCCACGTGTACCATTCCCTTACCTTTGGCAAGGCACTCCTTTTCCCAGGCTGATTCCTGAAGAGGGGGTGGTGTTATCAGAATTATCCTGTCCTCAGTGATGTCTACGGACTTCAGGTAGTGCACCATGCTCGTCAAGTTGGCGGCGTATTCCTCCAAAGGAACATGCTGCTTAGGGTTCACATCTGCAGGGAGTCGGAGGAGACGCGTTAGTGGTGTGAGACGGAGCTGCTTACAGATGTATCACACAACAACTACAGCGCTTTGTGCAACCACGAGCACGTCTCATCTTCCGTTCATTTTCAGTGTCCGACCACATAATCACCTCAAACTCCATCCACAACAAAAACTAAGACTAAGAAAAATTTGGAAACGCCTGTGGACTTCACGGCCAGTCCTTCACACACCTGTCTTACCATCCTGATGAGACTCACCCTGCACGTTGCCACGCTTATCTTGAAGAGAATCCAAAGGCTGTCTGCCCCCATTCCTTCATCTAACAAAGATGGGTCAGATTGCCTCAAAGGCAGAGAAATCCACTAGGTGCCCAACTCTAAGTGCTGGATATACGACTCGAGCGCCTCAAAGTTTACTGTTTATACTGACCTCTTATCTCTTGGTCAGAGAGAAAGAGATGGGAGCACATAGTTTAAATACAAACAGGATAACTGAAAACAATCCACTGTAAAAAACAAACAAAAAAACAGGAAAAAAGAGCAACTGCCTCAAAGAGAATGAGGAAAGGCCTGGGTAACGTTCTGCCTTTCTGCTAACTGTAAAACTGCCTTAAGAGAAAGGGTCACAGGAAAAAATGGAAGTTACCGTACCTCTCAAAGCACTGTCATTAGCTCCAAAGAAAATAGTAATGGCAACAGTACTCTCAGCAGCAGCACTTTTACTGATCAGCCTTGGAAGGATGACTTTAGCCCATCTGGTGTTGTACCCCGAGAACCCACGGTTTACAACATCACATTTTCTGAAACAGACACACGATATCAAAGGAACTCCTCAACCCTTCTGAACAAAACCGGAGAATTTCTGACCTGTTCTGTCAGGGTATCTTAAGGCGCCTCTGCCCCCCTTAGAATCAATGAGATTTCACAGGAGTTTCTAGCAGAATTGTAACTTCATGTTTTGGAAGTGCACACACAGACTGCACAGGATCACGGGCTGGTTGGGTTGGAAGGGACCTCACAGCCCAGCCACCCAACCCCTGCCATGGGCTGCCTGCTCCCCACCAGCTCAGGCTGCCAGGGCCCACCCAGCCCGGCCTTGAGCGCCTGTGGGGATGGGGCACCCACAGCTCTGGGCAGCAGTGCCAGGGCTTCACCGCCCTCTGAGCAAAGCACTTCCCCCTGACGCCCAACAGGAACGGGTCCGGGCGGGTTTGGGTGTCCCCAGAGAAGGAGACACCACCACCTGTGTGTGCAGCCCGGCCCAGCACTCTGCCACCTCACACTGCAGCCGCACGCCTCTTTGCCTATGCTTTTAGGGTTTCAGCTCTTACCTGACCAGCCTGCTAGCGAGGGACGCTCCCCAGCCGCCTTCCTGGAAGGAGAACTAAGGTACGGCACGGTTAGGCAGCCCGGCGCAGCCCGCCCCGCACCAGCCGTGCCCGCGGGCCGAGGGACAGCGCCCGCGCACGGAGCGCCCCGAGGCCCCTTCGCGACCACAGCAGCGCTCGGCCCGCCGACAGAGCTGCGCGACGAGCCGGTTTACCTCCCCGTAAAAACAACCACCTCCCTTCGGCCAAGCACGCTTCTGCCAGCCCCCCCCCCCCCCCCGCAGCTGCCGGCTGCTCAGTGCTCCGTTAAGAACGGCAAACGAGCGCCGTGCTCCACCCGGCCCCCGGAGCGAAGGGCAGCGCCGCGCAGCGCAGCCGCTACCTCAGTGATGGAGTCCCCGAAGAGCACCACGCGCGGCCACGGCAGCAGCCGCGCTCGCGCCCCCGCCTCTGCCAGCGCCATGGCGGCCGGACGTCCGCCCGCAGCAGCAGCAGCAGCAGGAGAAGAAGGAGGAGGAGAAGGAGGAGGAGGGCGGGGCCGCGAGGGACTCCGCTGCTCTTTAAAGGGCTCCCTCAGGAGCGGGGCGCCTCTCGCGAAGCGGCGCGGGGTGTGCTGGGGCTGCGGCGGGAGAACAGCGGGCGGGAACGGGGGCGGCTACCGGCGGTTCTGTAGGGACCGAATCCAGAGCCACTGCAATCATGACAATAAATAAATAACTACCACGCATGGATTTACCAAAAACACGCTTTTTAAAAAAGAAATTATTAAAATATGATTTTTATCTTTTTCAAAGAGTGAATTCCTTTGTGATACAATGAAATTACCACCTTATAAGAAAGACTTCACACTCGTATTTAGTGAGGCAGGGACACAGCGCGTAGGGGGGAAAACCGACACACGCAGACCTCCTTCACTAACAGTGCTAGCAGCTGCCAGATATCAGGGCCTACAGGAAAGCTGGGGAGGGACTTCCTATAAGGGCAGGTAGCAAAAGGACGAGGGGAAAATGGCTTTAAGCCGGGAGAGTGGAGATTTAGAGACTGGGTATCAGGAAGAAATTCTTTACTGTGAGGGCAGTGAGACACTGGAACAGGTTGCCCAGAGAGGTTGTGGATGCCCCCTCCCTGGAAGCATTCAAGGCCAGGCTGGATGGGACTTTGAGCAAGCTGGCCTAGAGGGAGGTGTCCCTGCCTACAGCAGGGGGTTGGAACCAGATGACCTTAAAGGTCCCTTCCAAACCAAACCATTCTATCATTCTGTGTAACAAACTGGGAAAAGGAAAAACAAAGGGTGCATACCAGAGAAATCACATTCTTTCAGCACAATTTGCTGCTGCATATCCACCTCAGCTAACACAAGAGGACCACGCTTTATTATGATCTATACGCACAAATGCAGATGACACAGGTAAGACTGCCCACCCATTATATGAACTTAGTTTCACAGTCATATAATGCATTTGACTTGCTGATGAAAAAGTTTATTTACTTTAAAAAAACAGTCCAAATAAATTTGAACATTGAAAGCTTTTTGCATGTGTCCTAGATACAGAGGTCAGCAGAATACTGGGCTGAGGGCATCGTAGAGCCTCTGTGCAGCCAGTTCCACCATTTCACGCAGGGATTCGTCGTCTTCACTTCCTGGCTCGCAGTCAGCTGTCTGAGAACCAAAAAAGAAGGATGTGACAACAACTAGCACTTGATATTCTTTTTCAGAATGCCAGGAACGTTCGTAAGGGGAAAAGAAAGAGCAGTCACACAAATTACAACTACAGTTATCAAGAGCTTTCGGCTGCAGTTTCTGTTTTCAGATAGTCCACCACCGTGTGGAATTGTTCAGTGAAGACTTACACACATCTTGCTAAAGATGATGAAAAATAACGTCACGTTTGATTAGTCCCTTGCTTTAAAACTACTCTGTGAAATGTCTTAAGTTCTGTAGGTTGCATTTGATTCAAAATGAAATAAAAACACACAATGTCAGTCCTTGGAGATGTAATTTCATGAGTGAATTAACCTGCACTGCATTAGGTTAATGTTGTAAGATAAGTGGATTCACACAGAGATACCGTCACCGATATGCAGCGAGTCTTCACACCGATGTTCCTGCACCCCACTGGACACAGTACAGATAAATAACGACAAGTGCTTCACTGTACATACCCGAGTTTCCAGGGAGAGGTTTGCAGTCTTGCCATCTACTGTGACACACAGAACAGAGCCTTCTTTTGAACTTACACAGTCTTCTCCAAACATATCCCTAAAACAAAGGTTGACTCACGTAAGGTAACTGCCAAACAGCAAACTTACGTTTCCTTTCCATCAACCTTAACCTTCCAAAGGCATTTTGTCAGTAGAATATCTCCTTTCAGAAACCATTCAGATATAACTAACATGTCACAATCTAAATTAAGGGAGGTGGTCTCACACCAGAGTAAGGATTTTACCAAAACAAGTCTCATCATAAATAAAGTGATAGATTTCTCTAATTTCAAAAGAGGTAGGAGGTCTACCTAAGGAACTGAGCAAACACCAGACTAAGTTTAAGGGACAGAATCCAAAATGTTTTTCTGTAAGAATTCACAGTGTAATTTTGGGAGAGAAGGTACAACTCTGTTGCTGGCTGAAGAAACCAGGCCCTCAATTTGAAGTCTCAGTGATACTGAGAGCTTTTTAAGGGTACCTCCATCTTTAATTCATTCCTGGCCTACACAGAAATGTGGCGGATGTTAATTTGCACTGGTTATTTTAAATTAACTCTATCTTTAAATGGTATTGTAATAAAGTTACTCTGATTAACAGTGATCATTTTCATTTAGAAAAATATATGCCAACTTACTGAAGCATCATTTCCATTCTCTTGCGATACTCTTCCATATCTACTTTTGTGGAAACTTTATGCACTGCAGCTGAAAAGAAAAAGTCATTTTACTTTCACAGACATTTGAGGGAGGAGAAAATCTGCTAACTGATGCAGCCTGTCTCCTAACTGACTCTCGTGAGAAATAATCTAAAAGCTATGTAAAAATATACACGTTTAAACAATTTATAAGGGAAATGTATTTAAAAGTCAAGGAAGGACAAACACTTTACATTTAAGCTTCCTATATTTAACACATTTTAAAACAGAAAACTTTTCAAGTCTAATTCTCACATTTTAATTCTCTTTTTTTAATGGTTTACACTTACTGCTTCTTACATTTATTTAGTATTTATTTACTTAAAAAGTGAAAGAAATCCTCATCACTTGTTTATAATCCTTCTATTTTCTTTAGCTGTAGTAAAGTACTGCATCACGGAGTGTAGGAGTGTACAGAGAACACAAAGTAAAACTGGACACTGAATGCGAGCAGTAGTAGTAGTAAGCACTGACATTCCTGGAATGTGTTCCAACAAATGGAGGTTGGAATAAAAATACTGATACTGTTTTTAGACTTTGTGTTCAAAATCATTAGGTAACTTAAAACAAGCAATTTTCTTTTGGAAACGAAGGAAGAATACAAGATATTTAAGTTTATCACTTGTATTTTTGGCTAGCTTTCACAGATCAGAGTACGAGCGCATGGATAGAAGAGCTGATAAGAAGATACATACTGAAAATATCACAACCAAGAGAATCAAATTACACTGTATAACCTCTATCCAAAAATAGTGACAGAATTGCTGTGTGAATTTACAAACTTGGGAGAAAGAATTTCTAACAAATGTGTTGAGTCAGGTGTGAGACTAAACACCCAAGCAACAGTGACCGCTATTTCATACATAACTATAAAAATACATAATAAGAAGACACGAGGAGTAACCCAAAGAAAATAGACAGCTACTTGTTCATATAGCTCTTGTGCCCTCCATGCTGGTTTGGAAAGAAAAATATACCAGATGTTTCATAAATAAAATGCTTTGTGAGTTCACAACAGACAGATCAAATCAGATCCCTCAGTATCCGTCGCTAGTAATTTAAAATTATCAGTTAATTTAAGGATACACTGCAGACCTGGACCTTCAGTCTTCAGGAAAGGATCTGATATAGAATGATAAATGGATTATCATTGAATTAGCTGCCTTACAGTGTTGCCAAGCTGCCAACATTTATCCTCAGTGTCACAGCAGAGATGCCAACCTAATATTCAATACCCGCTCCAGGTTCTTAGCATAGTGACATACATGTTCAAGACCAAAACAGCAGAACAAAAAACTATCATCACTGGCAACCCCAACAAAATGGTTCTGATTCCCGAGAAGCAATGCCAAACCTGTTACCTGACGACGCTTTCACTACCCAGTAATACCAGTTGGTGACAGGGCTTCAGTGCAGTTGTGAAAGCAGTCAGACTTCTTTTCAGCACACCCTACCTAACTCTTTCTGTTGTGCAGTCACAGGAATATCACTCATGAATGGTAACCACGACTTTCTGATGAGAAGCTGAAACGTTTCAGTGGGTACCATGCATTACAGAGTGTAAACAGAAAAACTAAAAGGGACTGATATTTAACTTATTTTAAATAGGGTTGCATTTTCCACAGTCAAGTAGAAACTGACGTATAAAAGAAAGTTTCAACATGTGCACGTGCAACAGATAATGAAAATAAAGTTGTAAATGTAATTCTGCATTTAAGTAACAAAAAACACTTCAGAGGTTTCATGACGTGAAGCACAATAGTAGGGAATCTACTGCAAGCTATTAAAGCTCTTGAAGCTTGATATCAAAAACGAAGAAGAAAACCTCAGTTAAAGCAGCACACACCAAACTTACTACCTTTCTGTATTTTAGGATTTGACTGAACTTCCAGTATCACTGTTGTCACGGTGTCTGCATACATGTCATTAGCAGGATTTGCCACCCACTGGAAGATTAAAAAAGTAAAAATCAAATCACAATTTCAGCCTGTTATCGGGGCTGAGTAAATAATACAACATAAAAACAACATTCATGGCTTTCTTTTGGGTTTTTTTCCCTCTAAATTCTAGCTTCAAATGACTGTCATTCATTTAGTATTTTTAACTATTTGTAACTTGATGTATTCCAGTAACTTCCCATGACAAATTCAAGCTGCTGAATGTTTCTGGACACATTTGCAAAATAGTTATTAATTAACATAACAATTTAGAGGCTGGGAGGGCAGGAGGGAACACTATTTGACCTTATTTCCAATTCCCTATTCCCCAATTAAAAAGGACACTGAATCTACCATTAAACCACCGAGTCACTGCAAGAGAAGAAACTAACTGAAATAACATGCAACAACACAGAACCATAGCCAAAGGAAACTTCTTGTTTTCATTCCACTCATCCAACAGAAAGCTACTTAAAATATTTAATTCTGCACAGCATCCATATGATACTACTCTACCAAATCTGGAGAACAAAATAGTTGCTTCTCCCCACCCAGTGCCTACCTCGAGGACTACCATGCCTGGTTCCTGGATTACAGTAATACTTTTGAAGACCTTCAGGGCTGGTTTTTGTTGAATTTCTATTTCCTCTACATCACCTAAGTAGAAACAAATGGTTAGCAAGAATAAAATTACACTGAGAGCAGGACCAACTGTATCTGCATGGTTTTTTGAGTACGTCATTTTACTTGTTTTGGATTCTCATAGTTGACTGGCTTAGTACACTGACCTGAGAACACCAATGGAAAAGAAAAAAAAAAAGAAACGTATCGCACCATTTCCAGAACTAACCAGCTGCTCCTCTACCCTTAGAGGATAACCAGTGTTTATTCTACATAAGCACATAGTGTAAAAAAAAAGCATTTTTGTGTGAGGTAGCACTCAGGCTGTGAGATCCGAACACCAACTGAATACAGATTTTCTCTTCACCAGTGACACAAATTTGACTTTGTCACTAGATGGAGAAGAAAAAACAAACTTCTGCGCTTTAATTTGGGAAGGGATCTTAGTACATGCGTGTGCCTTTCATGAACCAGGACTGGAGTTGCCTCTATCCTTATGAAAGCCAGACAGAGGCACTGGGAATCACGCTAGCAGCAGATTTAAATGGCTTCTGGGGCAGAAAAAGCCAAGAAGGCTGGGTCAGTCCCTCATGGGGAGGAACAGAATACGTTGTCTGACACAAAGAAAGACAAATTTCTTGTCTTTGTTTTACTAAATAGATGTCATTAACCATTCTATTTTGAAGCTGGAGATAGAAGATGATCATTTGCTAAATTTTTCATCAGGGTGGCTAAGCTACTCGCTTTGGGGGCTGACAGGAGACCAAAACCAGCTGAGGTTCTACACTGCTCTATGCTCATGGATTTGTATTACAGTTACGTTGGATGCCCACAGGGGGTTAGTCACATTCATGAACTGGACTTGGCAGAAGCTGCATTACCTAGAGAAAGTCATTAAATATAAAACAAATTGTGGCACTTCAGAAGTCCCCTGAAGACTGTAAGTTGTTTTAAAAATAAATCACAAACATTTTTTTCTGAATACACACCAGTAAGCTTTTGCAGCTGATAAAAGAGCAGATTGAAAGGGCCGGTATATGGAATAGCCAGTGTCTGTGTTACAGTGCTCAGAGCCAAGTCTGTATAATCTGAAAGAATTTTTAAAAGAATGTATTAAAAATTAGCCCTTTAAGTTTACTTTCTAAAAAATAAAGTTGTCAGTACAAAGAAACAATGGCATCAAAACATTTAAGACAGAGGCCTGAAATGGACAGTCTGTAAAGAGGAGTGTCTATCATAAGATAAATTATACATCTGTGGTCAAGGAACCAGCAAAAGTTTCTTATTTTGTCACACGCATTACAAGCAAACAGTGAACTAGGTAGGACAGCTGAACTGCTTTCCTCAACTCTTCTGACCTTACTACTCCATTTAATTACTCTTCTATTCTGAGAATAAATCAATTTTTATAGTAACAGATAGCATATGTGCAACACACAATACATTCACTGCACCTCAGTTTTTCCACTAAAAATAAATGACATATCAGAAAGTAGCAGGACAGTTGATCAAGGCACTCTTTTGCTCTCACTGGTACCTTTTATACATATTTAAACATAGGAAAAGTTCTAAAGAACTAGAAGGAGAAAGGAATTTCGCTTCTTCTCTTTCACAGAAAAGGCAGAAAAAAATCTTGAACTTCAGACGCTGAATTTAATGTCTTGCTTCTCACCCCAACAGTTCGGAAATGCAGGCAAAACTAAGCCAAACTAAAACCAAGATGTGTCCAATGATTACTTCTCCAAGACAAAGTAACAAACAAGCAAACAAAAGCCAGGACTTCATGTGTTCTAATGACAAAAGAAGGATACAGAAAGTTTCCATTATCCACTAAGTACATTACTGCCTTTACTTACTGGAGAGGTCACACGGAGAAAGGATGTGATAGTTAAAATTTCTTTTGACCAAGATTCCAGAAATTCTCTGTCCTTGCTCTGGTTTCTTATCTGCTAAAGATCCCATCACCTGGAAAGAAAAAAACACATCTAGGGCAACAAAGCAGCCTTGAAGCCAACTATGGAATAAAATACACGTTACTAAGAAAAAAAAACAAGCAATGTATAGAGTTGTTCTGAAAATAAAGGAAGGTGACAGTAACCATGGACAACAACCACAAGAAAAGGTTTAAAGAGTAAAAATATAAAAAACGAAAGCAATTTTTCCTCCAGTGGCTGCCACGTAAAACATACATGCAAATTTTATAGATAAACTAGAATTCTGGTCATGCAACTGAGTCCCAGAAAGAGCCAGGTTCACCTGCTTTCTAGTTTTCAACAACACTTCCTAGTTTTCACAGACCAAGAGATGAGCACTGTAATCCAGCGCGATTCTTGTTCTACCCCTTTACCTTCACACCTCTGGGAAAGACCTGGAATCTTTTCACCATCAAGTACCTGAACATCAGAGCAGCTGGCCAGAGAGGTCACGAAGGAGTCCAAAAGCAGACCACTCAAGGCTGTAAGCCACCTGCTCTAGCTGGTCCTGCTTTGAGGGGAATGCTGGACTCCTCCAGGAGGACTCTTGGGCTGAAATTGTTCTATGTTGCTACTGTATCACTTCGGGAGTCAAACAGATCAACTGAAGTTTTCTCAGTGGATTTTGTTTTAAAGGAAGAGTAAATACACACTTAGAACAAGCACATTACATTTTCAGTCACTCGTCCTTCAAACTTACATATCATGAGAAAACTAATGCTGAATGCAGTGCAGTGTAATATAGGGTGGGGACAAGGCGACCAGGGACTAGTCATCAAAAAAGGGTATTCTTTAAAGGATCCAAACTAGAATCTGATTGGAAGCAGACTGTTGTTCAGTCAACATACATTTCTTTACAGTTCCTTGTACATATTAGATATTTCAGTATGTTGGTTTTACTGTAACATTTGAAGATTGTATTACAAAACATTACGGTATCTTAAATTCATTATAGATGCATGTGTTCTGAGTAACAAGAAATAAACTTGCAAAATATTATCTTTAAGTTGTTCTTTTAAAATCATTTTACTAGATGCACCACACTGACGGCTACAGACTTCCTTCTGCCAGAGCACCCTGTTTACAAGCTGTCTCACTGATTGAAGTATCCAGAGACAGCATCTATAAATGCCTGATTATAGTCAAGCATGTAATTATTTAATTCAGCCAAAGTAATTATTTTCTTCTAGTATATATGGATGGAATGGATGTTTGACAGCATCTTCCTGAAATGTAAATGAAATCTACCACATTCTTTATGCACAGAATGCATTGCATATCACTGCTTATTGATAGCAGAATACATCTAGGTTAGAAAAAAAAAAAAATTCACACACTTTGAGACTCTGTAAAACACATGCAACCCCAAACCAACTCACAGTAGAGGCTTGGAAGAGAACACATAACTTAGTTTCAGAGGATTACAAACAAACACTATTGTACAGAGGAGAAAATACCGATTTTATACCTTGGCAAGTTTTTCCCCTCTGAAGTTTAATGTCACAGCTTCAGTATTCCTAGGATTATGAACTTCTATATGAACTTCATCATTATCTTCATATTCTCGTATCAGTGCTGCCTTCAATCTGGCCATTTCGTTCTGCTCACCGTGAACTAAAATCTATAGGAAAGACAGTTCTCCTTTTAACGCGAAGTAATTGACCAACCAGGCATGTTTAGTAGACAAATTAATCCAAGAAAACTGCCTCGTGTATTTCATGAAGACATAATAAAAAAAAACATTACCTCAATTATCCTACACACAGTCCTATGTTTGTCTTTGAATTCTATGTATTATTCAAAGGCACAATACCACGCGTTATGTAGAACAAATACATACAAATAAGCACAATGCACTATATAGATTTCATTCCACTTTTCATACATGAATCCCACTCTGGAGAAACAAGCAGCACGTATACTAACCACATGTGGAGGTTTCAGGGCCCGGATAAACTCACTGGTTTGTTGGTAATCTGTGTGAGCAGAGAAAGAAATGTAATCCACAGACATCTTCAGCGGAAGTTTTTGCCCTGACATAGTTGTGATCTCTTCAGGTTCAGACATGATATGCTAGGAAAAAAAAAAAAAGTTTCTTTAAGCAGAAAAACTGGAAGTCTCCTACAGACACTGTAAATCTAAGGCTTTACATTTCAAATGCCAATGAAATATTACTAACAGCCAGGTTAGATGCGAAGAAATGAAAAAATTCCTCACATTTCACAAAACGCACGCTCCCAAATAGAAAAAAAGTATGCACAACACAACGCATGGCCAATGAATATGGGAGTTTGTTCTTCTTCCACATCATTCCAATACAATTCACACTGAAATTCTAACAAGTGTGTGATTTCTAGCTCTAAAGGCCAAACTAGGCAATTTAGTTACCCACAGCTGCTAGAATTAGAAAAGAAGAATTTCATTCTCTACAACCAGACAGTGGCAGAGCACGCAACACAGTCTGATCTCTGACATTTATGTGGTGTTAGATTTAACACTGACTTCCCTAAAATTAGGGTTCAGACCCTTTTTCAAGAAGTTGAATGACACAGGGGTCTAAAGAGGGAGAAAAGCACCAATCTTCTTTCTTATGATAAGGTAAATCCTCCTAGAAAAGATCATTCTCTCCAACATCACAGGAAATGGCCACATGCAATTTTTCTGTACATTTCATTAGAATAATGCAAAAACAATTGACTTTAACTACATTATTACGCAGAGTAGTCAACAGTCTTCTTGGTAAATACAAATAGAGAGACTTCCTACCGGAGAATTCTTTTTAAGCATAACATACACTGGAACAGGCTGCCCAGCGAGGCTGTGGATGCCCCCACCCTGGAAGCATTCAAGGCCAGGCTGGATGGGGCTGTGAGCAACCTGGTCTAGAGGGATATGTCCCTGCCTATAGCAGGGGGTTGGAACCAGATGATCTTAAAGGTCCCTTTCGACCCAAACCATTCTATCATCCTATGATAAACACTACTCTGTATTAACAATCTGTGGCTCGTTAACAACTCACCTTAGCAAGCGTTCCTTCAACACAGTACCCGGCTATAATTACTCCATTTCTCTTATCCGTGCACCAGCTCTCAAACAGCTCTCTGGATAAGCCACTCTGCATCATACCTGGGGAAGCCATCACAACGCTTGGGCCAATATCATCAAAGTGATCCATACTCTGAGTGGAAAACGGCACGAATCTCAGTTACCACATTCCTTTAATGACATATAGAGTCCTACACTCATTCATACACCATCCCCATAAAAAGGACTGCAGGGAAGTTCCTCCTACTGATGCCCATAAGGGGCAAAATATATGCATATAGGTGTACACTGGAAGGTTGCTGCGTAAGCTCCCCTCAGCAGCCCTCTGGGAGGTCAGCTAATTCAGATACAAGCCTAAAATATAACCCACAGAATGATTCTGTGTGTACGTGCAAACTATTCACCAAATACAGACCCTTCTAACATTGTTCCTCTATCGTAAGACAGCCTTACCTTCAGATTGCTAATATGCTTGAAAACAAATGGATTGTTGATGTTGATTTGCTTGCGGATTTTGTCATTCATGGCATTGACGTATGTCTGATAAACGGCCATGCATTTCTTCGCCAAAGAGGAGGCGTAGTAAATGGGGATATCGTGGAGCTCAGGGTGATTCTGCCAGTATTCATCTAAAACAAACAAACAAACCTACACATCAAATAACTCATAAATACAGCTTCATCTCCAAAATGCAAACTCCTCAGAAATGTGTATGCTTTCCATAAAACCTATTCAGCAATGCTTTTACCATTTTCACACCACACCACTGCAAGAAGCCTAAATGTCTCTGTAAAATATGAACTGCCTATCTGACAGTGAGATACAATTACACAGGTATGTTAGAGGGAATTCCTGATACCGAAGTTCTATGAAACAATCTCATGGAGTTGAAGGAGTGAAGGGATAAGCCAGTTACTAGGCCTGGCTTCCTGCAGCATCGCCAACACTCACATTTTACTAGCTTAACTGAAACAAAACCAGGAAAAATATATCCTCCACAAACCACAGCGTACCTTACTGCTGATGACAGTAGTCATGATCTTTGCTAAAAACAAAGAAGAGATATGAATGCAGATATAGAACTTACTCATTTTCCCACTTGGATATAGCTCTGCTGATACCAAATGTATTTATATAGCAACTGGGGAACAATCATCAAAAAAGAGCGGTATGCTCTTTTGGCCCTATTTGTAAATTTAAAACAACGCGGCTTTAACCTAGCAGCTTTGATCTGCAAAGTTTTCAGACTGTATCAGAAGAGTTTACTGCAATGAATATCTTAACAAGCCAAAACGTAAGGCAGAAACAGCCAGCAAGAGACGACCAATAGCAGCACTTACTGCAATATCAAAAGGCTGCACCCAGCATCAACATTTCCTTTATCACAACGCAGTATTTTATTTTTTGTCAGACCCATATGGAAGAACAACAAACCCAGAAGCCTGCAGGTTAGTTGTGTGGGCATGTGAGATGCAATTACATTTTCTACCTAATTAAGCATCCAATTGCATGTTGAGCTTGAGTAGATATATTTCTACGTTTATCTTTATAACATCACTTTAACATCTGCACACAGCAAGGAAAAATGAACAAATTACAGATTAATGGCTACAGGAGATTTCAAATGTCTAGTTTTCATCTCCTCTATCAAACCCAAAACTCTAGATCCATGTTAAGAATAATTCCACTACACTGCACTGACTACTATGCTATGCCTGCATCCCAACTTTTTGGTAACATTTGAACAGACCAAAAACACATTTTGAAAACGAGTATCAGTTTTTTATGTTGATCTGAACTTAAATGGAAAGTAAGAAAAAATGTAAATGTTTTAGGTAACATTTTAGAACCAATACTCCTAAAAACACTCATTTTAGTTTTGAGACAGTTATATTTTGATCTTCCCAGGCTAGTTAAACAACACAGTACAAATCCAACATGCCTGCAAATAACAGCTTACTTAAAAGCAGTTTTCTCTGAAGCACCTCACTACAACTATTTCTATCTTTTATGTGAAGTAGCTTGTTATGACCATGTATAAAACCATGTATAATAACCCTTCCCTCATTTTGCTCTCCCTAATTTGCTTTCCCAATATGATTAACCATTTACAAATGCTAGAAGTGCCTGTTATAGTCTCCTCAGCTTTTGTTCAAAAAGGCTTGTGAATTAAAGGGTGAAATTTTGGAACAAGGCATACCTCTATCAGCAAATCAGTTTAAATACAACAGTCATGTTTTGATTATTCACTTTGCAATCTATAGTAATGCTTCCAATCTGCTGAAATCCCAGTTCAACAAGATCTGAAAGTCAAGGAGATGTTATCATGGCTGCCCAGGGAGATGCTGTAGTCCCTAGAGGTGCTCAAGAACCGTGGAGATGTGGCACTGAGGGATGTGGTGAGTGGGCATGATGGGGATGGGTTGGCAGTTGGACTGGATGATCTTAGTGGTCTTTTCCAACCTTAGTGATTCTGTGATTCTATAGAATTACCCTTTCCTGTCTATGTCTTCTTTCTAGCTCACAAAGCCAAACTGCCTGTCCTATACATGCATTTGGAAAATAATTTTTTGGGTGGTTGATCACCTTTTTTTTAATTTAATATCTGAACAAACAACATTCATAGAATCACAGAATCCTTAGAGTTGGAAGGGATCTCTGAGGGCCATCAAGTCCAACTCCCCTGCAATGAACAGGGACACCACAGCTGGATTAGGGTGCCCAGGGCCTCATCCAGCCTCACAATGAAAGCCTTCAAGGATGGGGCATCATCCACAACACTGGGCAACCTGTTCCAGTGCCTCACCACCCTCACTGTAGAAGATTTTTTTTGTTACATCTAATATAATAATAATAATAATAATAATAATAATAATAATAATAATAATATATTACATATTCTCAGGTAATTAACACATTGAAAAATGGCTGAAAAGCTGTTAAAAAAGTTTTCGCACCTGAAAGATGGCACATGAAAACATTCCCATTTAACTTTATATGTCTTTTATTAAGAGGAACTGGGAAGGTACATACCCAAAATTAAAAGTAGTTCTTGTGCTCGCCCCAGGGCAAACACAGGAATAAGACCTCTCCCTCCTCTATTTACGATGTCATGAACGGTGTTACAGAACCGTGCCTCTCGCTCTTCCCTCTTCTCATGAATATGGGTCCCATAGGTGGATTCCTACAGACAGAGGAAGCTGGTGTTAAAAGTGCTGACACACAGACTGATTCCCAACCACCCCTTCTGAATCCAACAAGAAAAATGCAGAAAAACTGGTGTTACACTGCAGAAACAATATATACTGGTGTTACCATGCAGAAACAGAACTTTCATTTCACAATTAAGGGCTTCCATTTATGTGCCATTACACTGCATGCATTAAGCTCTCAGCGTTACAGGATGCTGGGGCAGAGAAGGGGGAGGAAGAGCAGAAAGAACAAAAAATCAACCCCAGGATCAACCCCCTGCTCCAAATCCCCACAGCCATCTCCTCCACCATGGTAAATAACAACTTCCCTTCCCCCAGGCCCTTCCTTGTCATTTGTAGAGAGATCCCGTCAGGAAAAAAAAGCAATAAAACTATAAATGTTGATGCTTCTTTGAAGTGATTTCTGTCTTATGCTCTTTTCCTAACTGAAAATGCTCCACTTCTTTGATGAACAGGTTACTGAAAATGCAGTAATTGCCAATTAGAGAAACCAAAGGCATCTGGCTAAATTAAAGTTTGTGCGATATATCTAGTGAGCACAAGCTGAAACCTGATAAATCTCCAGGGTTGAAAAAGCATCTAGAGGCCTAAGGAACTACATCAGCAGAATTATAAAATGACAATTAGATTTTAAGACTTTTTAATACAATGAAAAGAACTGTTTGGAACACCCAAGTGTTTCTATCTCTAACACAAATCACATACCACCATTAACCTCCACTGCCTTTCTCATTCCACTGCAGCTCTAATGAAGTACTAGCTCTGTACATATTTAACAACTAATTTAAAGAACCACTTCTGTAAAACGTACAATTATAAGAATATCGGGTTTAATATTGGGAATCTCAGCCGCCATCAGATGTCTGTCTTCCTGTCTTGAGAAATCACCCGTATACAAAAGCTGCAAGAGACAAAGAGAAGAACTTACTCAGGTTACAAGTTCTACCAGGTCAGCAGCTTTTTAAAAAGCCTTCGTAGAGGAATATTGGTTTGTTTGTCTGCTTTAGCAAATTGAATTCTAAGGAGTTTATGATAAAAAGCTGTCCTACACCTTAGCTAAAGACACTCCTGAGGTGGACGGTGCTCACAATGGTAGCACACCAATATGGCAGTACACATACTTTAATCACAGTAAGGTATTTCAAGCAGTACCTTAGTTACAAGAGAACAAGGTGAACAAATGAACTGTTGTTGTTTCTCCTCTGGTACACAGAGGTGCTGCTTTCAGCATTTTGCACATACGCACTGGCTATGAGAAGTACAAACTGACCTAACAATACGCAGCAGGTACCAGATGGAAATAGAAGGGAGATGAATCAGCATTTTATACGGCAGAATGCAAATACAGTGAAGAATAAACTGCTTTTGAAATTTCTTCTAAGAATTTCTGACGCTAAAAACAAAGCCTGTAATCTAACAGACCTCCCAGACAGAATGACCCAGTTCCCCATTGCAGCAAGAAGTGATTAGCAGCCATTAGTAATTTTTAACGCATTAACTGCAGGGTGGAATGCTGTCCACTGTGCCCTGAACAACTGTTACAGAACTAAATATTTGTACTTAATCTTTCCATTGCTGAAAACATGAATAGTAACAGAAAGTACAGGCAGCAGTACCAGGTAACTGGTCTGCAGGTAACCTACTGTCACATTCCTCACTTGCTTCGCAGGTAAATAACGTGTAAAATAAGTAAAATAACATGTGTTAAAAACCAAAAGCCAATCCATTTGAGTAATAAATAGGAGAAGGGAAATCTCTGTCACACCTTAATCAGGAAAGAAAAAAGCAGTAAGATGTCTAAATTTTATTGTAATCACTGTAAATTCAATTGTTTCTATGCTTTCTAAAACTTATTAAGTCTGAAATTCTCTACCATTACAAACTACAGACAAAGACCTACTAGACAGCAAGCCTCAGGGCTTCTCTTCCCTCTTCAAGGCTTTTTTGGGTGGAGATTATCCTACCATGCTCCAGCTCATGAGATTAGTTTTGTGTCAGGCTTTGATACATTACTGCCTGTGATTATATGATAATTTATTTAATCTCTGTGCCTAAAATTAATAATAATTCTATTTCTTTAGGTTCTTCATTTTAGGAACAAAATATAATTTCCATGTTTTGACAAAAGCCACGTAAACACCTGATGGGCAGACATGGTACATCAGAAACAGAAAAACAACCTTCACTTTATAGATTTTAGTAAAATGGAGCATCAGTGAGACCGCCCCAGCCATCAGCTACCTCTGAGCAGACCAGTGAGCACCACCACATATTTACTGATTCCAAGCCTGAGTCCTAACTCAGTCCCATAAAGCACAAACGTATTACCCGGTTCAATTCACAAATGTCACTTGCTCGTTTTAATCCATAAGAAAATACATGCTCCAAGTCAAGGCCTCCTACCTATGTGCCCAAGCCTGCCTGACAACTCCAACCATAGCAGTAGGGCTTAATAATAAATATTAATTAATGGCTACGTTAGCATTCAGGCCCGATTTCAACTCTGTAACAAAAAGGAAATACCTTCACACCAGCTATTTCAATCATGAACATGGCTGCTCCCAGAACATGGCCCGCATGGTAGCACCAGAACTTGATGCCTGCCACCTCCTTCACTTCATGAAAGTTGATGGTTTCAATCTTGTCCATGCTTTCTTCAAGGTCTGTTTCTGTATACAGCATGTCATCTGCTGATATATTACTGGAGATAGCGAAAGCGCTAAGAGTTAACTCTACCAGCTTAGATAATACAACAGTTGAAAAGTTCCTGGATTCTTCCCAGAATAAGACCCTCATTCAGAAACGCCATGTCTCCCACACTGGAAAACAAGCCCAGGTAGTTCCCCCAAGAAGAGCTAAGATGCCTTTTCAAAACAAAGACATATAAACTGTCTGTGCGTGTTAGAACAATCGTTTCAGTTCAGGATCTGCTCCGGATTCATCTAAAGGTACTAACAGGCTCCCAGCCTTTGACAGAGGTTTTGTGCTAAGCTAGTGACAGTCATCAAACACCAAATCAAACCACTTTTCCCCCTGGCCCAGAACAAACAAGTTAAAAGAAGACTGCCAGGTTTCTGACTCAAGCTGCAATCTGGTGAGCTGAGATACATTCAGGACCATTGCATTCACACAGAAAAACGTGCGCAAAGCATGTTAATAGATGGAGAAAAAGAAGAAAAAAAAACAGAAAAATATCAACAGACAAATAAGAGCACTCTCCATAGCCTTGCCTAGATGTATTATTTAACTTATTCATCTTGTCCTGAAGGGCGGGTTGTATCTTTAGGGCCTTAAAATTCACTACTTCTGTAAAGCTTAAGAAAAAATACTGACACAGAAACACATAAGAGCAAAAAAAATGAGTTAAAAGAGACAACCTTGGGGCAGAGGAGATGAGACACTAACAGATCAAAGGTCCAAATACGGCAAGTGAAAAGAATAAGAGGAAATGAGGTAAGATTTTGTGTTGATTGATAGGAAATGATTTTAGAGACACAGTATCCATGAGGCAGTAAGACCATGCATTACTTCTAATTTTGTTCCAGTCTTGCTACCTGTGGTGTTGCCCAGGTTTGCCACCTGTGGCAGCTTCGTCTTACGCTTCCCATCGGGTACACAGAGAAAGTAATTAAGTAGTTAAAGAGAAAACCAACAGGGCAGCTTACCTGACTTTGACATAGTCTGAAAGAAGCCATCTGTAAATAGCTTTTGTGGCATGAGTCATAAACGTCCTTCCTTTAAAACTTGTTTTCTGCAAAAACCACGGCAAAGCTCCACAGTGATCTAAATGGAAACTTAAAACAGACACACAAATCTCACTATGCTAGCATTACACAACACAGTATCTTATAATTCTCTACTGGATTGACATAACATCATGAAAACGTAGAAGCAGAACCTTCAACCTCATTGTTAACTGTGCTGGTCTATATCCTGTACATTAGTGACTGGTATACGGCTGGGGAAAGGTAAGGATGATATAGGAAATTCTCCGTTAACTGCAAAGACTTAACCCACACAATCTCAGAACTAACTTCTGAGAGGGAGAAAAACAACAGGAATGAGGAATGTAACAAACGTCTGAGATAGAAGAAAGCTGACAGAAGTGTTCCTAAGTTTGCACATGAGAAACTATGAATTACAACATGAACTATTAAAATAAAACTATTTGCCTGCACTTTTAATTTGATCTATTCCAAGGAATTACTTTTGAGAAACAGGTAGAACAAACACCTACCATCATACCCCAGCATTTTACGGACCGTTAGCTATGACTGGTTAAGTAACGTACAAATGGCTCTCTTCATCTCTCTGCCACTAAGCAATATTTAAAGCAGACTCAAAGCTGGCGTAGATCTCTGGGAATCTTCTTCATTCAAAGCCAATAGAGAAGTAGTCTTGTAGAAAACACATTCTAGAAGCTGTCACAATGGTCGAAAGTGATGGAACATCCTTAATTTTTAAGAAGTTTGAAACAAAAATTTTGCCAGCTCTGTAACACCTATTTTCAGTCTCTCTTAACCTACACATGTGAGCGTGGTTCACACCATGACCCTGGTGCGTTTTGTACTTGTAGGTGCAACTTACTGACTAATCAGGAGGAGGTCAATCTCAGCAGGGTCTATCAAGTCAATGTAAGGAAGAGCATCCATTCCTTCCAGTCCAGGATGGATGCCGCAATCAAGCTCAAAAAACAAACAAATGAAGAAAAGTTAAAGCATCGTCGAATCCACAGAATCACTGAATGGCTGAGGTTCAAGGGACCTCTGGAGGTCACCAGGCCCACCCCCCTGCTCTAAAAGAACATATAAAGACTGCTCCATTCTATAATTTAATTATGAGTAACTAGTAGCCTTTAGCATCACACACAAAAATATTTTTTCCTCGACCACCGCTTTTAGCATTGGATTTCCTAGCTGGTGTGTCTGTCTAGATGGTTTATCTCCACTGGGAGAGTGAATACCTTTTAAAAGACCCCATTTCTTGTAAATAATGCTGTGCCTATGCAAGCTTTCATTTACACTTCAACACTACCCGAATACACAGAACATTATATGGAAGATATTTCTGCTACCCTCTGCGAAGACAACTGAAAACGGGGAAAAGAATGTGTGTGCATTTACACATGGCTGTTTATACACAACTGCATGTAGAGATGAGCCTTAGGTTTCACTGAAGACCGACACATACAGATTTCATAGTCTGCACTTAGACACATGCATTCTGTTCGGGAATACAGACTTATTTTACAGCACACACCTTGTAAAGCCTGCTACCACATAGTTCCTTCAGAGAGGACGTGAATTTAACCTATAACATCTTTTTGTGTTCTTCAGTACTGTAACGGATCACAGAATGGCTTAGGTTGGAAGGCACCTCATAGATCATCTTGCTCCAACCACTTGCCATGGGCAGGGGTTGCCAGTCAAGTCAGGCAGTAGATCAGGCTGATGAGAGGGTGTACAAATACACTCATGAAATAATTACCATTATTTTCCTTCCTTTAAACTCCAAAATAATGCATGATCTTCCTACTTCTTGGCCAGCTCCTCTGCAAAAAGACACCAAAGTCACCAAAAGAACACACATCCCATAGATGTATGTCAGATGCTCTCACAGAATTAATTTTCTGCGTAGAAGCAATGGCTGCAGAGTATAGAATCATAGAATGGCTTGAGACTGAAGGGGCCTCGAAGATCATGCAGTTCCAGCCCCGTGCTGTGAGCAGGGCTGCCAACCGCTAGATCAGGTACCAGCTCAGGCTGCCCAGGGCACACTCAGCCCAGCCCTGAACCCCTCCAGGGATGGGGCACCCGCAGCTCTCTGGGCAGCTGTACCAGGGCCTCGCCGCTCTCTCTGTGAAAAGCTTCCCCCTGACAGCTAACCTACATCTCTCCTCCTTTAGTTTAAAATCATTTCCCCTTGTCCAATCACTGTCTACCTACGTAAAAAGTTGATTTCCCTCCTGTTTACAGTCCCCCTTTAAGTACTGGGAGGCCGCAGTGAGGTCTCCCCTCCCCATCCAGCCTTCTCTTCTCCAGGCTGAACGAGCCCCTGTCCATTTAAGCCCAGATATTTAAAGTTAGTGAACAACGACATCTATCACGACGGAAATGGGATGCAATTTATGCTGCAAGAATAAAAAGAACCCCAATTTTGGAAAACGGCTGCGGTGTTCTTGGTTGCGTTGCATGCCCGCACCCCTGACTCCCAAAGCACCGAGACGGACAAGGACGGGAGGTTACTTCTTCCTCAGCCCGTTTCTGGGAGCTGGAGGAGCCCGGAGCGGCAGCAAAACCCCGCAACGGAACGCTCCGAACGGACACCCTCCGCCTCCCGACCCCAATCCCCCCGGCGGCCTGAAGCGGAGCCCAGCCCGGCCCCGCCGCTCTCACAGGGGCCGGATGAGCAGCTGGTCGCTCTCCTCCGCTGGGATCAGGGCCTCGGCTTTCCGCTTCGCCATGGCTGCCGGCCCTCCTCCCGGCCGCGCTTCCGCTGGGCGGGGAGCGCCGGAGTGCGCAGGCACTGCCGGGGCGGGGCGGGACGCGGCGGCGGAGGTGAGCGAGCGGGCGGCGGGAGCGGCGGCGGTTTGGCCCCGGAGTCGCGTTGGGGCCTGGGGGCGGCGGTGCGGGGAGCAGGGGGCGGCGCGGAAGGGCCGCTGGGGCGCGCGGTGCCGCACGCAGCGCTGCCGCCCCTCGCTCTGGCGGCTGCGGCCTGCCGGGCCCGCCCCGCGGCCTCTTCCTGTCGCCCGCGGCAGCGGAGCTGGCGGAAAGCGGGGCTTCTCCGGTGAATGAGAGGAAGGGGAGGTTTGAGCGGCGCGCCGAGGGGCTGCTCCCGCTGCCTGCTCCGACCCTGCCCTGCTGCTTCCTGCTTCTCGGGCGCGGTCCGTCTGGTGTCTGCCAGGAGCTCCTTTCCTTGCGGCGAGAACTTCATGCCTGTCTTTCCTGCCTAGAGTGCCTTCCTTGAGCCAACGATGAAAACATGTTTAGAAAAGGCAAAAAACGGCACAGCAGCAGCAGCTCACAAAGCAGCGAGATCAGTACGAAAAGCAAGGTAAGCCCGCTTTGGTACGCACTCTTTGTGGACAAAGAACATTCATCTGCTTTGAGCAGACAGTTCAGTGGTTCACTTGCACTGACCTTAGGCTGTGATCTCTATATAATGCCATGCCGGACAGGGAGAGCTGCTTACTTCAACTACTCCTCAGACTGTGCCAGGAGATGTAGAAAAATGAATGCATGTAAGGTCGTTGTGTTGTGAGAAGGCTGCTTGGTTGCTGCCCTAGTGATGCCCACAGACACTGAGCTCCTGCAGCAGGTACCAGGGCTTGGGAGAAGGAGCAGCACGTTTGTTCTGTAGTGATAAAACATCGCCCTTCGAGGTGCCTGGTGATGGGCGCCAAGAATGAGTTTGTTCTTCAGTATCAGTTGGTTACTCAGTGTTTCTGAAAGCTATTCTTTGTTTTAAATAATGTGTCCGTTTTTCTGATAGGTTTGGAATGATCAGTTGCATATTCTGGATTTTCCAAGGTGCCGTTTCACTTCCCTTGCACTGCTATGTTATTGCAAGCATTGGTGACAAGCATGTAGTTGTCAATTTCTTCAAGTTAAGATGCAGTACCAGAAAAGTCTGGACGTAACCTTAAGGTTCATTTTCTCTTTTTTATTTCCACCTTCTTTTGAAATATTTGTGGACTGCTGAGTTTGTATCAGTCTAGCTCGTAGTAAGGCACGAAGATAGCTTCAGGAAAAGCATAGGGTTTTTGGTTTGTGTTTTGTTGTTGTTTTTTTTTTCCTCCCCATTTTGCAGTGCAGCTTAAATAACCAAATCAAGTATTAGTTTATTTTAAAAAGTTGAGGCAGGACAGCTGAAGTGAATTGTCAATTTATTCTCGGTAACTTTCTGATGATGTTAATTTTCTTCTTAGTCTGTAGATTCCAGTCTTGGGGGACTTTCCAGGTCCAGTACTGTGGCAAGTCTCGATACAGACTCCACAAAAAGCTCAGGTATGTAATTGGAGTTTGAGTAGGTAAGTATGGAGCAGAATTAACTTTGTATGTGTCTATGTAAAAACAGGAAATGAAATATTAAAATACCTATTTTAAATAATTGAGTCAATCTGTTAAGACTGCTGACCAATGCATGCACAACTGTTGGCTTCTACAGTATCTAGTGTTATATCATCTAGTGCTTTTAAAGTAACGTTATCTGAGTAAGGAAAGTTCAATTAGCTTGTTACCAGTTTTACATAGCACAAATCTGATGTAATATTCTGGATACTGTGTTTCGTACTTTTCTAAGCTGACGTTTGCACTGAGATAGGCGTAATGAGATTAGCTTTTACCTGTTCCTGCTCACCAGATCACAGTGCATCACTAGTAAAACAAATGGATTCTTTTAAAAATGTGTATAGATAAGTAGAATCAGCTTTCCCGTGCTTTCTGATTATGCCAGTGGAACTATCTTATTAATTGGAATTAATGTTCTTGAGCTCTTCAGAATTGCTTTGTTTTATCTTATTGCAGGACAGAGCAATAGTAATTCTGACACATGTGCAGAATTCAGAGTTAAGTATGTTGGTGCCATTGAAAAACTGAAACATAATGAGAGCAAAAATCTGGAAGGGCCATTGGACTTGATAAATTACATAGATGTTGCCCAGGTAAGTGGGTTGCAAAAGAATACCAACAGTGTTAGAACATCCTCAGCTTAGGTCTATTTCATGTTATCATGTGATCTGACACCTTTCATTATACATTTTAGACTTACTAGAATAACGTAGCTTGATTAAAAATAAAACAAAATACACCAGTCATACTTGGTTCCCTCCAGTTGAGTAACTGGAAAAGATGCTCCCAAAAAGCAGTTCTGAAGAAGCAGACTCAGAGCAAAAGCCCTTTTTGTGAGTCATTATGCAATGAATGTCTCACCAGGAAGCTGTTACATCATCTTCAGCTCTGCTAGGATCAGTACCTGTCAAAGAATTATTTCCTCTGGATTTACTAAGTACTGTAGAATAAGTTTTTCTGTAGAGGAAGATGTCATTTTCTGCTTACGTTCACTTAGGAACCTGTGACCAAAGAACCAGAATATTATTTGGGTTGTCCTTGCCAAAGTGTTTGCTTGTATTTATTTCTGTACTAAAAGCTGTAACTGGTTGTTCTGGTTTAGGTAGTTAACTGTACCTTTAAAAGTACAGCATCTGTTTATCTTACAGCAATTTGACACTTCAAGTATTTGAATATATGCTAAAACTATTTTTACAGCCAAGTACAAAAGTGCTGCTAGTGTGGAACATAAATAAGCCAAAGTCAGAGCAGCATGAGAGGTCCAACGTCCATCACCCACCCGAGATTACAGATTCCTTCTGGATTCATGTAGTGTGTAACATAACAAAGAGGCTGGACAAATGCAAGAATATCAGACTTCACACACATAAGATATGAGCAGGGGTGGTGATGTTGTTAAGCCAGTGGACTTAAGTACAAATAAAAACACTTTCTTCTTTGTATCTTCATTGTTAACATTCTTCTGTCTGCACTAAAGGCTTTTGTTTGTTTCCCTCCAAAGCAAGATGGAAAGTTACCTTTTGTTCCAGGTGAAGAGGAGTTTATAATGGGCGTTTCCAAATACGGCATTAAAGTTTCAACATCAGACCAGTATGTAAGTGATTCACAACAAACCTTTTGATGAGAGTTAAAAAGCGTTTTCTTGTATTTCTCTGACACACAGTCTCTGTGATCAAGGTGTCACTTCTGGCTTTAAGCAAAAACAAAAAAAGCTCCTGCAGCAGCAGGAATGGTTTGGGTTGGCAGAAACCCATCTGGTTCCACCCCCCTGCTATAGGCAGGGACACCTCCCTCTAGACCAAGGTTGCTCACAGCCCCATCCAGCCTGGCCTTGAATGCTTCCACATTCTCAGTCCACAGCCTCGCTGGCCAACCTGTCCCAGTGTCTCACCACCCTCACAGAAAAGAATTTCTTCCTAATATCTAGTCTAAATCTCCGCTCTTCCAGTTTAAAGCCATTTCCCCTCATCCTGTTGCTACCTGCCCACATAAATGTAGTCCCTCCCCAGCTTCCCTGTAGACCCCTTCAGGTACTGGAAGGCTGCTTCATTTCCTATCTCTTCTGGGCTCTCTGGCACAAATCTGTGCCTTTTAAGAAAGCAGCAGACAAAAAGAAGGGAAATTTTTATGCTCCTTGGCATGCATTACCACCTTTGTGGCTGAACTGTCATCCTCTCATGTGGGAGAAGGAGCATGTCTGATGACCAAGGCGATAGGTTCTTCAGCCTGAGTTAGTGTTTCAATTCCTGTTGATGTAATTGTGGAGGGAGAAAAAAATGTATACTTTTTTCAGTGATACCTAAGTTGTCGTCTTCAAAGTTCTAGCTTTGCACTACTAATCTGAGAGTGTGAGTTCACTCCCGCATTAAAACCTCGTAATTCCACCTTACTGATCAAACATATTTGTTTGCATTATTTCCTGTGTGTACTTTATGTTCCTTTAGCGCACTTGAAATAGTTGTTTTGCTAAAAATAAAAAGCCAGACTGTTCCCCAGGGCCCTCCAGTTGCCTTTGTATAGCTTTGTATTGCAGTCATGTGGTTTCCTTCTGGTTGCCCTCAGAGCCCCAGATACCGTAAGTACTTGGCCTTACAAAGTCATGACCCATCAACAACACAGCACTGCATATGTGTAAAAGCCTCAAGTGTGAGAGTGGTGGATAGCACTGCTCAACAGCTGAATACTCAGACAAGAGCCAGAAAGTTTCCTTTGGGTCCCTTCAGAAAATAAAATACTTGTTTCTTACGTGTGGGAGGAAGAATAGTTCCTCAAACTGAGTTTCTTTGGGTTCTGTTTTTGCTATCATCCTAAACTCTTTAATTCTCAGTAAGAACGTAGGTTACTGTAGAACTTTGTACTTTGATAAAGGTTAAATAGGTATTTTTAAGACTTTTATCCATTGTTCATCTGGCTTCAAGCTGAGAGCATGCACAAGCTTTCGTGATGAAGCTAGCTTGCACTGGGCATTGCATTTTGTTTTCCAAATTCTGGCTTTTTGCATGTGTCACTGTTGATGTTTAGTTTGTCCTGTAGCATGTTAGTACACCTACACTCATAGAGCTGCAGGATGCAAAGATCATTTTCTCTGCATTCCTACAAACAATTCAATCTTTTAAGACTTTGGGAGAAGGGTGAAAGTTCTGTGATTTGTAGGTAACTTTGCAGGTGAATAGGCAGCTATTTTACATGCTAAGAAGAGAACTGACCGTAGGATACAAAAGTCTTTCCCCATGGATTTCAGCCAGCATTAAATAAATTGCTTGTGACTGAAATACACGGACGTAATTCACTGATTACATGTGCACTGTTTGTAGATGCAACCACTAGAAACCAAAGACAGGAGTATTTACAGAAGGCACCCTTAGGCTTCGGACTTCTTGGTGTATCTGTACATTGCATATATGCACATACACTTGTGGCACAGTTTGTGCACTGCAATCTGTGATGATGTAGAAATAACCAGTTCAGAGCAGAAGTAGCGGCGGTGTGTGAAGAGAAAAAAGAGGTGGCTCCTGCCACAGGTTTTCTGTGGGTTTTCCTCTTAATTACTACAGAGTGAAAAAAGAAGGATCTTGTTTAGGGGACTTGTAGGTTGTGGGTTTTGTTTTTTTTTTTTACACAATAAAATAAAAAATACCCCACAAAATGTATAACTGGAGGAGTAGAACTAGAAGGATGCTGAGTCGTACATCCAATTTTAGCTGTCTACATAGTCTTTATTTCTGTTTCTGCATCATAGCAGTTTAATTTCTCCAAGTGCACCGTGACAGCAGGGAGGTCTTACGTTGTCGGGAGCAGCCCCCAATACAAGGGGGTGGTGCCAGCAAGGTTCTGGCTGGCGCTGAGCATAAAGTGATCTGCAAGCAGGCGTTGGCAACCCTAGGAGCTGAAGCCTAGGGGGAGGGGTGTGCTGAAATGCTCTGGGCTCCTTTCAGCTTTCAGGGCACCAGGACACCAGTCTTCAGCTCTTGTCCATCACTGTATCATTCAACTGTCTGTGTGCTACACATCTTATCAAATGCGACGTAGGGCCACCAAAGTGCTTCTCAAATGCAGACCTGCTGTCAGGAAATAACATGGCATGAGGTGGGTTAAGTATAGAGGGTGAGGGAGGATAGCTGGGAAATAAACACGTGCTTTGGTAACGTGGCCAGGACTACAGACCACATATGAATGCAACTCAAGCAAAAATTGAAGCTAAAATTCTGTTAAGCCACTACTTCTTCTATAACCTTGAAGAAATTCTTTTTAAAATTGCACTGTTTTACCAAGGAGTACTTTTCTCCTGTAAATAACTCTGAGGTATTCTTTTGTCAGGGAGAGAATCAAAATGTGCAGAAAACGTAACAGCTGTTGCACTGCTCCAGAGTAACTTTTATTTGTCAAATGGTTTCAGGATGTGTTACACAGGCATGCTCTCTATTTAATTGTACGGATGGTCTGCTATGACGATGGTCTGGGAGCAGGAAAAAGTTTACTGGCTTTGAAGACAACAGATGCGGCCTCTGAAGAATGCAGCCTCTGGGTATATCAGTGCCATAGTTTGGTAAGAGTTGATGTTTACAGTCTTTAATTTAGCTATCAGCATTTTGATTGTAAAGGGAGGTTCTGAAATCTAAGGGCCTTATGAAGCCTTTTTGGCAAAAGATGGATTGTTCAATTACAGAGAGTAACAATCTGTCCTGACTGGAGAGGGGAAAAACCCTTCACACTGATCGGCACAAAATCTTTACATTCCCTAAAACTGTCAGTAAATGTGCGTGCCTGAAAAAGTGCTTTGCAAATCTGTGTGCTATTGTAGCTGCTAAGGAGAATCCTCCATTTGTATTTTCGAAGACAAAACCTCTTAAGATTCAACAGAGCAGGGAGGGATTGAGTAACAGCTCTGGTAATAAAGCATGCATTCATATTTATAGGCAATGGGAGTGATCTCTTAAGAGTAGGAGAATTCGTTGTCAGAGATGCTATGATATGACACACACGCTTAGAAGCGCTGGGGGATCACACGAACTGATTTTCTGAATGCGAGCGTCATGCTATGATGAAAGCTAACTACTCTGACTTGTTTCAAAAGAGCTCATTTAAAACAGCTTCCCGCATGTCACTGCAGGCCACAGAAATCAAATTAAATCTCACTTGTGCTATGCCATTTTGCACATCTGCCCAACGACCGATACAGGTCACGGTCTGCTTTAAATGAGTTCGGACGATTTCAGAAGTTCTTCAGAAAGTATTAATGCGTGTGTTTTTCTGCGATACAGGAACAAGCACAAGCTATTTGCAAAGTGTTATCCACGGCCTTTGATTCAGTTTTAATGTCAGAGAAGTCCTGATTTTCTTCAGCAGCACGTGACTGTACAGTACAAGGGGCCTTTGTGCGAGGAGGAAATGGGGCTCCCCTGTCATACTGCAGACTGGCTGCAGCCACACACGAGCTTAGAAAAGACTTGCTGTGCACAGAGCCGTGCGGCGCGGTACTTCATCATTCCCCAGACCTGACTTGAAGAAATTATTCCACCAGAATGTTTCCGGAACAACACAGAATTTTATATTTAACATGCATTTTTCTTTTTCCTAAATCACGTTTTGTATATTGATGTCAATATTGTAGAAATGTAAAATAAAACTGACGCTTCCTTTTTTTTTTTAAAAAACAAATTTGTTAATATAAACTTCAGTTCTGCTTAACGTAGATCTCGTAACAAAAGGGCGAGAGCTGCAAAGTGGTTATAAGCAGCTGGTTCTTCATACCTCTCCTTTAATGTAAGATGCGCTGCCTGCACAATTCTCATTTTACACAAAGAACAATATTGTGTAAGCAACGCAGAGTTACACGAGAGAAGGAGCCAAAGTGATTTTAAAAGTAGTTTTATTTTTCCAGACATTTGACTGGTTAACAAGAGTAAAATTTATTAATCATGCTCTAATTATAAATCACCGCATCCAGGACATTGAAAATAAGAGTTGATTTTCGGTTATACAATATATACAGTTGCTCTGCAACTAAACAAAATAAAAACCACTGGATTGAATATTATACATCTCATAGCATTCTAAGCTGCATTTTTAAGTGTCCTTTGCTCCTTTTTAAACAGTTAACACAGCAACCTAATAGTCTATTAACAGTTTTCTTGAATCATTACTTTGATCAGATTTGAAAAGCTGTATGAAATATGCCAAGATTTTGGACTTAAAATTCTAAATTTTATATTATAAATAGATATCTACAGGCTCTAGAATTTCTTCTTCCTCTGCCAGAGGAAAAGCAAACTTTGAGAAACATTGAAAATCTAGGGAGAAATTTTGCTTAGCTGCTCTTAATTGGTCCTCAACATTTTAACAGTCTGCACTGTCACTGCTATTACAGTGTAGTCTAAAGGCTTCCTAGTTCCTAAGTGACTAGTGAACAGGATTGTGACTAATTTTAAAGTGTGTTCCTCTTCTAGCAGAGCCTAAGGAAAATTTGCATCATTGTTTAAACTTTACGAGTTGTACACTATAAGATTCTGTGTTAAAAATACTGTACATTAGGAGATCTGTGCAAAATAATATGCCCATTTACTCTCTAGACTCTATCAGGGATAGAAACATACAAAATAGTGTTGCAAACTGAAATTCAGTAAGTGAATAGAACTGTAGTGCTAAACTATTACCCTATCATTTTACTGGGAACTTTGAAAATACAGACTAATTTGCTTCAACTTGCAACAAAAATATCTTGAAACATTCCAGTTTGTTCCCCATTTAAACTGCAGCAACAGCATCAAGAAAATGAAAGTTATGTGTATCCTCGGCTGTACCCACACGTTGGAGAGGCTATCGACCAGCTGTACCATTCAGGGAAAGTGATACAAGGTAAGATCAGTGTTGCTCTCCCAGCATTAACACATGTGATTTTTCTCCAAGTAAGTACATGCAGTGGCTTGTTTTCCATTCTGTTACACGTGAGATGGCTACATTTAAACACCACTTGTCAGAAATTTGAAGTTATCCTGATAACTCTAGAGAGAATATTCACCAAATATGATCGAAGCCAACGTAACCTAGACATGGGTTTTTCTTACTCTATGCCATCAGTTGTTTCCTGTAGCATAAAAGCAAACACTGGTACGATCCCAGAATATACAAACACCAAAATGACACCTGATGTGCACTGGTGCTTTCCGCCAACCAGCTGGGAATTATCAATAGCCTAGCTTTTGTTCACAAATCAGTAAAACAGATTTAACAACAGTGTAGCTACCATATACGTGGGTATATTATATAAATACAGAGTGAGTTAGCAAACTATTACTGTTTGCAAGGTAGTGGCACACACATTTTTATAAAATAGAACGTAACGTACTGTACTTGTGAGGTGTCAGAGACCTTATTAACCAAGGATAGTTATCTAAGTCTTCCACCAAATACGTTCTGCGTGAACACATGAAGAAATTGAAGGAAAAAAAAAGAGCCTAAACACTATAATGATACAAGTGTAAGAAATGTTCTGCAATCCATCATCATGGTTAAGTACATTTCAGGAAGTGCAGTTTTCATATCCTTGAGTTAATGCAGTAACTCAATAATATTGCCACAGTTTAGTTAACCAGCAGTAGTCACATTAAATGACCAAAATGGATGTAACATACATAAAGAACATTCGAAAAACAGGTTCCACACACGTGCAGCCTAGAAAAATAAAACAGTCTCAAGCTCACAAAATCAGACCTAGAAAGTTCAACGACTAACACAGATTTCAGATAACTTTAAGCAAATATCTACATCCATTCTGAAAGAAAGAAGTTTCTCCTGTGGTAAACTGAAATACTTTTTCACTTCTACCTGGCCAAAGACACCTAGTTAGAATTGTTTCTTCTGCAGTATTTGACATCTGGATGACAGCCACTATGGCAAAATGCTGAATGAGTTCACTTCAGAACTACGCAGCAGCTTGCACGTTTTGGTTCCAAATACTTGAAACAGTATCGAGAATTGGATAAACGCACTGCCCTGCTACAAATGCACACAATTTCCTTGAGTGGGGAAGCAACACTGAAGTGTGGTATTGTGAAGTTAAAAAGGGAGAATAAAATAACAGTGAATGGTTTAAAAACAACATCCTTTATGTTGGGATGTTCACATACTTACATGGATTTTGATTGTTAAAGCTTTTCAGTTCACCTTAAAAAAAATACAGGAAGAGGATTTTTTTGTGTTTTTTTTTTTTAAGTGTAAACTGATCATGAGAAGTTTTCACATAGAAAAAAGTTCTAGAAGTCCCAAAATCAGAACAATGGTAATAAAAAAGTAAGCTACAGTACCTAGGACTTGGGCAGTGTGCTGGCAAGGTGTCTGCAGATAGGTAGATGAAATGAAATAGAGCAAAACTTATTTCTGTGACCGCTGGAAATGAGAAATGTCTCCACTTATCAGTAGCAATTTAGTCAACAATAAAGTGCACAAATGATACAGGGAAAGCTCCTTTCCGACTTGGATCTCCGTCAATATGACCAATCTGCAAGAGTTCAGATATTTCTCAAGTTAATCTCAAAAAGGAATTACAGTATCATCAAAACGAACACCAGTGACCTTCCTGCCTAAAGTATGACAAGTCTCTCCCTCCATCTTTGTTTCTCCTTTTGCCAAAAAATAAACATCATGAGAAAACTCAGACCAACAGGATGCATTTGTTATTCAGCTACAGACACTTTTTTTTCAAATTCAGTTTTATTCATCTTTTTGAAAACAACACCTCATAATGCAGTACCTCTACTGCACCATTTCAGTTCATTCTGGAATGCCTGGCAGCCCAGCCTCTGTTCGTTTGCTTCTGCTTCCTCCTCTTACCAGTCAGTGAAAAGAATGAATCAAGCTTCAATAAATCTCAAGCATTCTGGGTTTCACACAAATCTGTATGTACTTATATAGCATTATTGCCAGTTCAGATGCAATACGAAATTCTATTCTTTGCTAGCTAACAATTGGGATAAGGCAAGTGTTTTCATGCACACCAATTTTCCAAGACTTCTTCAGCTGATGCAGCTCCGGAGTACAAATAGCTGAGATGGTTTCCCAGCACACAGAATAGACCACTTCTCAATTTCAGTCAGCTACCACATAGTAGCAGATTCTTAAATTGCTGTCACCCACCCAAGAAATTTCCTTAGCCATACAAACTGTGAACTCTACTCATCAAACTTTTTTTTTTCCTAAATGAAAAAAACTTTTCCCTGAATGAAAAGCTAAAAATTTATCAGAAGCTTGACTTTTGAATAGAAGAAACACTTGGAATTGAGCTTTCATGAAATGAAACTTCTGTTACTTGGAAACCCAACAGGGATCTTCTGAAGTCAGAATCAACCTCTAGATTCAATTTATTTCTTTTGAAGTATGTTGACAGGAAATAGAAAATACTCACCCACCACTCCTGATCTTCTTCACCATCAACTACAATGATATCTCCTTCTGAAAAAGTTAGCTCATCTGGGTTATCAGCTACACAGTTGTAAATTGCTTTCACTCTTTTGGGTTTAGTTTTTGACTGAAATGTAAAAATAAGTAAATGTAAATAACAAGCATGGAAGTATTAAAATAGACTTTGAGTTGATCTAAAGAAAGCAGCAGAAACAGTACCATTACTTTTCACAGGTCAGAGTGCAGCTAGAACTTCTGCACTGGGTGCTCATGGTTCTGTCTGAAATTGGCAGCAACCAAAGCTTTTCTGAACCTCTACGCGATCAATGTGGGCCAGCTTTCCCCTTGTAATCTTCCATTCTGGCTCACCTAAGCCAGCCTTCAGAGCTCTACATCACTGCAGCAAGCATGACTTTACTCCAAATATGTGATGGTTGATCAAGTGCTACACCGTGAGTGTTAACAGCATCATCAGAAAGAGGCCTGAGTCACCTACCAGTATGCCCCTTTTTTATTTACTAAACCCTTCCATTCAATCTATAAACTTTCCAGAGTATCTTCAGGCTCTTTGTAGCGCTTTGAGGACTGCGAGCCACAGGAGTGGTCTTCCAATAGGGAAGTTCACACTACTGTTCATTAGCGAGCTTTAATATTTCAGTATTGCAGTGGGATTCCAATCCTAGTCATATTTTCTTTAAAACCACGCTGAAATTGTTTTGTACCACAGTATCCACCCTCCTAATCTCATGCCTCTCTCTGTGCAACGTGGCCTGTTGAGATCCTGTGCTACTTACTGCTACTGCATTTGCTTTCCATTCCTGTTGCAGATCAACACTAATGCTACGTTCGTAGTGATTTCCATGCAAGGAGTGGGGAGGTGCAGGATCTGGAGGCACAGCATAAGCTTTCTACCTTGTATCTACCCTTTCCTCCAGTTTGCCCAGCCTCAGTCACCAAAAGTCTTTCCTTTCTACCTTAAGATGCCAGAGCAGATATGCAAGCGCCACTTCGGTCAACACAGAGCTGTTAATGCAGTGCGTGTTTGGAATAGAGGCTCCAGATGGGGCAAGGGAAAGTGAGTCTCACCACCATCCTGGAGTGCCCCAGAAACTTGTCCCAGTCTCTGCCTAGGTCAGCCATGGAACAGGAAGCTTGAGAGAAAAGACTTCATCTGCAAGCATCCATTTACATTTTAGTATAAAAACATGTTCTGCCCAGATGAGGCATATCCTTAGGCTCTGTTTGTGGGCATACCCCAGGGAGATGCAGCCTTGCACTGCATCACAGTGATTTTGCTCCATCTCAGTCAAATTACAGTCTGAACCACAATCAACTTCTATGTCAAGAGGAAAGAGCTTCACATCAGTACAACAGTAACGTAATTACTAACTTCAAAGGGTTGTAATTCCAAGTATTTCTTGTTCTTTGGATGTCAAAGGAATTAAAATAAATCCCCATTCCCAGGAGACTAACATCTTCCAGGAAAGTTTTCCATATGTCTACAATATGTTTTCAAGAATCTCAAGTATATATTGAAAAAAATGCTGCATCAGGAACTTTCTAAATGAAAAACAGGCAATTGGGCAAATGTGTTATATAGGAGACAAGCCACTGGCTGCAGGTGTATGTGTAACTAGACCTTTTTTTCTTTGCTCAAGGAGTACTTCTGCAATCATTTCCTAAATCTGGGCTGGCTTCTGTATTCTCTGGCAGACAGCAAAAAATACCAGAGTATATGGCTAAAGGGAGTTATTTGGTCAAGTGCTTTAGCTAGACTGATCTAGCTAAAGCTCTTTAGCTGAGGGGGCCTTTGACTAAATCTCAGCTAAGATGCTTTAGCTAGATAGATTTAGCTAAAGCACCTTAACTAGCATACACCCTGAGCCAGGTTTCCCTTACTTCTTTGTCTTATGACAGAAGAAAATTATCCAGCTGATTTTCTCAGTCACAAAAAAATCAGCCTACTGATGCCCTAGAGATATTTGGAGTCAGACATGTTTCTCATTACATGCAGTTAATATTACTGAGTGAGTAGAGACAGATTGTTTCTAAAAACCAGCCAGGACAGCCCTTTCACACACAAATAAAGCAATTTGTCTATAAAATGGAAAAGGAGAGAACAAGATACAGAACTAATATGACTTTAATTCCTACAGAAAGGCAGGTAGGGAGCTGTTTCAGAACTGTCATATGTGCTGAATGGATGCATCCAGTGCTCACACCTGAATCGAAAACATACAAAAGAAATTGGGATCAGGGTTCAACAGCTTTACAGAAATGGCAATTCCCTTAGTGCATATAAGCAAAAGGGACAGCTATTCAATTTCTCACTAACCAGACCATTAAATTTTATCGTGGTCTGAACCATGAAAGTTATTTTGATGCAAGACAGACAGTAACTTGGTTAAACAAGAGAGGGAGAGGCAAGAAAACAGAAGATTTTACAATACCAACTAAAGCAAGATGAACTCCAGATGTCTCTGTGGCTTTTTTCATATTATCAGATGACAAAAGCTAGTAAGAGTTCTAGGAGCACAGAACAAATGTGCAAGACTGTGCACATGAACACACTGAAGTCTGTCCTGGAGAGCTACTATTTCAATGGACGCAGTTAAAGAAAAATGAATGGAGAGACAGGGGACTGAAGAAAGAAAGATATTTTATTATATCGCACTAGTAACACAGCCCTGGAGTCAGAAACAGAGTATCTCCCACCTCTCACGCTATTATTTACCCACTGAACCATGTTCCTACACAGAATTTAACGTATAGAACAGCCCAGGCCTCGTTACAAAGAGCACCTCAAGAGTATGGGTTCTCTACACTGTCATTTGTCTATACTCAGCATGACAAAGAGTTGTAAAGATAACTAATTCATTAAAGATCCAGTTTCTCTTCTTTTGAGCTTGACTCTGACTAGTCTAGTCTAAAGTCATTTGTAGGTAAATAATTATATCTACTTCCATTATAAAAGTAAGCAAAAAACCTCCCTTACTACTTCACTGAAGTTTAAGAATCAAGTTATAAATGACTTACAAATGACCTACTGTACACTTGTCAAGCTCATCTACCCTCAATATCCCATAAATTCTACAAACTGTGCGGGTCACATTCAGACATGAGCATAGAATCCAAGCTTTGTTTTTGGTTTGCCCTTGTTTTTTGTTGGGGCTCTTTTTAAATAAAAATCACCATCACTTAGGAAATGCAAGAGAAGCAAGATTTTCATTAATATCTACCAGAAGTCACACACTGAACAGAGGGCATGGGTTTTGTATTTTTCATGGTTCACACACTTCCTCTCTAACAGGACAGATTATTAATGTCAGGAGCGTGTTTGATAGTGTGTGGAAGAATTAATGAAGTCCAAATCCAGACTGTCTACTTACTATTTGGGATTTCCTTGGCATTGGTGCTGGTGGCTGTATCTGTGCCAAAGCATTTGCTGTAGAACCAGTCTGTGATGCTGGAATTTCACATACAGAAGAAGATTCTCCTGCTGCTAAGGTAAGTAAAAACATTAAATTTTAGGCATTCTTTAAAAAATAAAAAAAAGTAAAAACAATAATACAAATTGAAACCAAATGCGTCATTCTCAATTGGACAATACAAAGAATTTTATATACTACATGACTACATGTATTTCATTTTTAATGGTTCTTTCTAAAAAACTGAATGTAATTTTTCTACCATCTTCCTTACCAAAAAGGCTTATTTTTCCCAACTATAATTACTTAAGATCTTTAATGCTGCAAGACATTAAATATTGTAGATATGCTACAAGAGAAAAAAAAAGCCTACAAAACAGATGAGACCAGAACCAATTTTCTCATTTCCCCACACATTCACTCCGAACTGCATGCTTTTAGAATCTTTCTTGCCTAATCATGACCATCCCTATCAAGACCCTGGACCCTTCACTGGAGACTTCTAACAAAGATGGGAGATAATGATTAGCAAATTCTCACTGTGTTGATATGTTAAAGGGAAATAAAAAAGAATCATGGTAACAACCAATAAACGGAAAACATATAGTGGAAGAGGAGATTGGGTAGGAGAAATTCCACTAAAACCACCACAGAATCCATGCAAACTTTTGATATTTTATTGCATTGTCCTAAAATAGTAGCTAAAATATTGCTCTATTCATGCAGAAAAGCTTTAAGCGTTCAGACCTACACAATCAAGAAAATAAACAAGACTGCTGGTACTGACTGTTTAAATGCACAAAGTAAATGAAATAACTGGCCCCGTTACACTGTAAATACCAATAGCTAACTGCAGCAAAATAAATCTCTAAACCATAATTACCAGTTTGTTGTAGAGCCCCAAGTCCTCTAGACTGCCCCTTGTTACTTAAGCCTGATGACTTCTCAGACCTGTTCAAAAAAGTAAGAAATTCTTCCATTTAAGAAACAAACAAGAAAACACCAACCACAAGAATCCAAGCTATTTTTCAAATTATAAAGTTCTTGTGATATTGACAGTATATCTTGGTGACTGGTATTTTAATTTTAAAACACTAGTTTGCTTCCTTATTTTTGAACAAGCTGACAATAAGTTGCACTTCAGCTACAAATGTAAGGTAGACAAATAATTCTGGGTTCCATTTCTGCAGTTTGTATAGACCTGATTTTCTTTTCCTAAGTTCTGAAGTTCATTCCATTGTTTTTTAGTATTCTTTGGGGCACTTCATTAACTATATACATCATTACATATTGCCTGTACAGTATAGCAAACTTCAGCAAGTTGCCTCTCCCTTTCAGTTAGTATGGTATATGCAGAGGGCTAGTAAGGAAGGTCAAAGGTCGTTTATTTCTCATTCGCAAAGCATCACCCAAATATACTACCTCACATAGACATATATGCATACATGCCCCTATATCTTGTAACTATCTAGGTTTATACAGGCTATATACTCTGCCAAATTTTCAGTGGCAGAGAATCAAAACAATTCCTAGAAAATTTAGTAACATATCTCACTACGCTTTCTTTTGGAAAGCTTTCCCTAGTGTCTAAATTATTCTTGCTACAATTTAAACCACAGTATTATTTTTAGAGCCCCCCTGAAATGTAAAAAGGAATGGCATCATCCAATGCTTTGTATATATTTGAAGACTTGTATCTGTGTTACAATTGCTCTTTTTTAAAAGATGAGAGACTCTCATTTTTTCCAAATTTTTATCATATGAGGACGTATTTTCTAGACTTCTCATTATCCTACTGATCTCCCCTGGTTTCAGCTTCAGTACTTTGTGTCTTTATTTTACTTCACTACCTAAAACTGAATAGAGTACTCCGGATGAGGCGTTACTGATGTTGAGACAATTGGAAGGATTAATTGCTAAATCTTGCGGGTTATAAACAAACAATATTCTTTCTCTTTGGCACTCCCACAGTAGCATGCGTCTTCTGACTTACTTTTATTTATGACTCATTATGCCTTCGCAGATTCTTCCTCTAAAAGATTTTTGTTTAACCACACTTTGCTGCTCCATAGTGTTTTTGCAGCTGATTGCTCCTCAGTACCGAGTGTTGCTCACTAAATAACACCCTTCCTCTCCTTAGACTACAATTTTTCAAGGCTACTTCGAATACGATTCCATTCACCAAGACACTTGTCCCTCCTAACTTTATTTCCTGCAAATTTGAAGATCATATTTTCTACTCCAGGTCTCTCTACTGCCATGAATGAAAATATTGAATGGAACTGAACACTGGACAAGCATGTGAACAACAAATGGCATAATCAGACACAATATCCTCTTATCTCTTTTTTGTTATAAGAAAACTAGAAACTGATTATTCTTTGTGGCTTCTTACTTCCAACAAGGGTAAGCATTCTGTAGATACTGTGCAAGTCATCCAATATTAAATCACTAGTCTAGCCTGTTTTTACTGTGGGAATCCTTGTAATGTGCTCCCTCAGTATCTGTCTTCTGTTCACTCACATACTTTAGAACACATCATTGGCAAAAGTGTGTGTGTTTTTTAGAAGACCTTCATGTTACATGCCACCTAATTGAAAAGTTAATAATGATTATGAAATGTATGCATTAAATACTAAAATGGCATCAGTTACCCAGGAATAGGCTTTCTTTGAGAAACTCTACTAGGAGGTTGTGGGGGCAGTGGTGGAGGGGTTGGCTTAGTTTGTGGAGGAGCTGGTTGCTGTTTAGATTGCTGGTTCAAAGCTTCCATAATGCTGGCTGTCTTTGCCACTGGAGGCGGTGGTGCAGGAGAAAGCACATCTATAGAAGAAAAGTTAGACAGTGAAAAGGAATTAGACTTCTATTTACCATTTTGTCTTTTGGATTCTCATCCACAGGTTTTCCTGTTACAGGATTTATCTCTATCCGAGAAAAACACTTTACTACTTGTAATCAACAACTTACACATACAGCAATCCTGCCATTGGAAGGAAGACCTCTCTGGAAAGAGGTTTACCTTTAGTTTTACCTAGTCAAGATCAGAGAGCTCACAAGTACTTCCATTCATCAAAGCATTAAAGTACAAACAGAAAATTCTCATGTCTTAAAATCATTCTGATCTAATATTTTCAAGAATATGAGTGTTTAATTGAAGTGCTAATACTGTTTGCTCAACCAAGACCTTCAGTTTGTGTTTTATGGAAAAGTAGCTGAGTGAATATCTGAGAAATTTTGTTTAGAGGAACTTCTTTTAAAATCCTGTTAGGACAACATTTAGTCAAAGAAACATCACATTAGATTTAGTAATTAATTAAAATTTCTATTGAATTCTTGAAACCACTGTAACAGCAGTCGGCAATGCACCAAAACATCTCTTTGCATTCCCACGTTCTGCAAGAATTGAGCACAATGGTGGAGAGGTAGAAGTCTGGAGCCGCAGGCTTACATGAAACACTTATCTTTACAAGTCATCAATGAAAAATGCATCATTAAGGCTATACATACAAGTGGAAAGCTCTTTAGTTCTAGTAATAAGGTACTATCTCCTGTTGACCCTGCAATACACCATACAGTCCTCAGTGGAACGTCAGAGAAGATGGCTCATACGAAGTCACTGGATGGGAACGATAGGCCAAAGCTACAGTCACCAAAAGAGGAAGCATGAGTTGTGAAAATGGAAAAATAAGCCAACTATGATTAGATACAGCAGAAGGGAAAACAGGGGAAAGTGGAAACATACTTGTAGATGTTACACGCAATGGCGGCACAGGGGGATGAATAGCTGGTGGATCAGATGAAGATCTCTGCCTGCTTATACTTTCCACTCCTAAAGAATTTGTCCTCCACATTGTATTAGATGAAGAAATTGTCTGAATACCACTGCCAAGAACTGAAGGCTGAACTAAAAAGAGAGGAAAATACTGCATTATTATTATTGCTCACCCTAAGCACAAAGCGTTAATATTGACACCTGTGCTTTTAAAAGTAGTGCAGCTATACACTATATTCACCAAATTAGAACTACCGCCATCCTGCAGGAATGCCAGAGCAGAAATCAGAGTCTGCTCTAAAAAAATTACATACAAGTTTCTGGCTGAAGTCTTACTAGCTCTTTACACTAAAATTTTTCTCCAGTCATTACTTCAAAGTAGACCAACACTTGAAAAGCAGAAATTTCTTAACACAAAGAGAGAAGACATGTCTCACTTCCCTCTTTAATCCTTGGCTGTAATCAGGTACACCAAAGAAAAAGGATCTCGCTCATAGTATCAGCAGACTTTGCTGACTCAAGGTGAAACATCAGTTTTGATTTGGAATTGACGTAGAACTGAATTTGACCCAAACAAGAAGCTATAATAGCTAGGCACGAAACTAGAATTGGTTACACAGTACTGCTGTTTCAGAGACTCTTAAATGATTCCATTCTAAAGAGCTGCCTCTCCATTCATCAGAAACATACTATAGGTTTTCATCATCAGGCCAATATTTTGCCCTTTTCACGCCATTTTTCCCTACTCAGAGCATGAACATCATATTAAGAAAAAACCAAAAAGAGTAAGGTATGAATAAATATCAGGTTGCAGGGAAAAGCATAAAAGGCTCAGAAGACTTGAAGAATAGATTAAAGCTAAGAGGATAAAGGAGCAATAATAATACATCATAAGCATAACAACAATACCAGCTATCGACAAGAAGCTAAGACTGGTGATACTATCTTAGCTTTTAACCGAGAATATAAAATAATAGGCTAATACACTGCTAGAGTAAAGAACATGAGTTAATAGTCTCTCTGAGCCAGGCAGCGTGCTTTCTTGGCATGAGTTGCACTATACTGGTGCCAACAAGTCTGGGGTTGGGAATGCAAAATGACCCTATTTCAAGTGTCATTTAATCAAGGGCAAACACTGGGTAAAACCATATGGTTTGCCCTTTCAAAGGGTGAAAGAGTCTATTTAATTGCTCAATTATATTACTAATTTAGGGATAGTATCTAACAGTTAAATGGACAGTGTAAGCTCCTTCACAGCCAAAAGACAAGACACTGGGTAAATTTTCCTGTTTGGTGGGTGAAGCATTCCTTTCCATCAAGTAAAAAACATATTCTGATATTAAGCTTAGACTTCATGCAAAAATGTCAGGTGAAAGGAATCCCACCTTGGTCAAGAAACACAGTTGTATGCAAAGCTAAACTTCTTCCAGTCTCACGCTACTTTTTCAAAGTAGCACAGAACCATGCTGTTCTATTGTTCTCAGTCTTTTTCCCCACAAAACAACACATTTTAATCCGCCTTTTATGCTGCAGCCACTCCTGTGGAACAAACAACTGAGTTTTCATATTACGCAAATGTTCAATTTGCAATCTCAGCCATGATCACTGTCACATGGAGCCCTGTATTCTAATCTCTGTGCAGTGTTTTCCAAGGCAGACATCATTCTCATTAGCCTAGAACATCCTGCACTCCTAACATCCTCTTCTGGAATTTGAATCTATTAGAAAACAAAGTGTTTACACAGTCATTTTCTGGAGTTCAACTTTACATAAGTTTAACACCCCTAAAAGACTCTGGATTAATAAACAGCACTGAATTAACGAACTGTTAATTGCACTGAAACAATGAAACACAACAGAATGTGTACTGAATAAAAATAACCTATACAAATTTCTCTACACTTCTCCAGTACGATCCAAACAGATTATATACGAACATAAGAATGAGGCTTATGTGTCAGCTTTAATGGTAGATTTTGCAACCTTTCTGAACTGGGACGAGGTCAGTACATTTTATGTATATTGTTCTGCTGATCACCTACAGTCAAATTTTCAGGCAACTAACAGTTCTGTAATTTATCCAGTTTTCCATACCATGAACCTATACTTTGTTCCATTTTATTTTATCAACCTTGAAGCACTTATTTATTAAGAGAAGATCTGTAATGTTAAAATCTCTCATGTTTGGCATACACTCTCCTTTTCCCATGTATTCAAACAATTTTCTATAGGAGCCAAATACTATGAAAATTCCACCTTTCAATTTTCACTCTGACAACAAAATCTACAAGTAACAAAAGTATGAAAAGATGGAATTTAAGCAAAAAGTACTCACTGAACTAAACAGACTGTAGCAGTCCTTTTAATAAAAGGTCTGATTTTATTGAGGTTACTTTGCATTGTTTACTCACACACTATTGTGTACTTTCTTGCACATATACTGAAAATCACACTCCTAACTAGCTGTGCAGATTCACTTCAAATATGCAAGACGAAGTTATCAATAAACTGTTCCAATACTTACCTGTGCAAAATAACTGTAAAAAAAAAAATTGAAAATGAAAGAAAAAAAAGGTCATGATCCCAGTCATCTAACGTATTTTCCAGTGTTAGTACCTTTGCCAATATTCCTTGGAGGTAGAGGAGGTGCACTACTTGTAACGGGTACTGTAGGTTGAATGGGAGGTGGACTGCTACTGAGTATTGCTCCATATGTTTCATTCTGTAATATACTTGGCATAAATCCCCTTTGCTTATCCTTAGCAATGTTCGCTGCATCTCTTGCCAACGATGCTACGTTAGGCTGAAGTTGGTTTGATCCAAGCTGATAGAAGCTGACGGGCCTGTCTTCTCTCCGATTAGGACTGGGTTGCTTTAACACAATAACAGAAGTGCTCACTGATACTGCATTATTTGTACTCGCTTTACTTATTAACAAAAAGTTACTAATTTCAAGACAGTAAAAATGGCTTCTAAAATGCATTTTTGTTGCTTCTAATACATAATCTGCTATCTACACTCCTCCCGTTTCAAGAAGTGTGCATGTTAATAAAAAAATGTGAACTGCATTTCAAAAAGTTATTCTTTCATCTTCTCTTGTAGCATACTCCTATATGATAATACTGTATTCTGTATATACACACAGAATCACAGAATGTCAAAGACTGGAAGGAACCTCAAAAGATCTGTAAGAAGAACTATATTGCTATAGATAGTAATAAAATACAGAAATTCAGAATAGATCAAGTTTTCCTGCATAAAAATACCGTGTAATATTTTTCAAAAATATACAAACAACCGAAGAATCTAAGCCTCATATGAAGTTCAGCAGCGTTAGATCCCAAACTGATGATGTTCATCTCAAAAACAGGACGGAATTGCATCTGAGTGTTCTGCCTGTAGAACTACAGGCAGAACTTCTGCTTCAAGCTACAACACATCAGGAGCCCAGACTTCTCATGAACTCTTTTCAGCTCACTACTATCACAGCACCAGCTAGGGAAATTAAATGGCAGCTGGGATGGAATACTGCTCAACCTATGCACATTATCAAATGAGCTCTAATTAGCCATTCTTGAGATCTGCAGCAAGTCATCTGTTTGCCATGCACACAACATTAGTTTTCCTGTTTCAACAGCAAGCATGATAATTATTGTTATCAAATCATAAAAATAGCTCGAGTTAAAAATTCATATGGCTATTGCAGGAGTGGGTTGCAACATTCCACAGTTCAGAGAGCACAATTAAATATGACTTTAGAAATAGTGTTAGATAAACACTTAGCTGCACAGCCTGTACGAAATTAAAATAACTATTTAGAGTAAAAGCATTAGAGCAGAATGGACTTTCATCAACAGCATCATGAATAAACAATCAATTTTCTTTTGAATACATTCAGTGCCTACTCTGGATAGATCATGTAAGATCATGTAGTCCTTTAGACATGTTATAGCACAACGTGATAGCTCAAAATGATGTGCGTGACATCCATCTGCGCTAATCCCTGCCTTTACTTTGGCTTAGCAGCCTCACTCCTTTCTGGATGACTCTTCTCTTTGCCTGACCTCCCCACTGTCCTGGTTCTGATATTCATTTCAGCCCACACTTGCTTCTGCTCTCTAAACCATTATTTTTTGCTTTGCTGACTTAGCTTTCAGTGTTATACCAAACAGAAACAGCATGATACAGGGTCAAATGTGTGCCAGAATGGAGGCAAACAGTGAGGCTGGATCAGGCAGTTGGGTGTGGAACTTTTATACAAAAATCCTGGACTAAAAGAACTGCCATTTCAGAAATTATCCTTTCTGACAAAGATGATAAAAATTTATTTGAAAGAGAGACAAGTTTAACCGATACACTGATATCCATAAACAGAACTCAGATCACACACGTGATGCTAAGCAACAGCAATATGCACCAGTGCACTCAGTGTAGTCAGACACGAGTCTGTGATTAATAGTCCTTAATCTCCTTTCAAAAGTCCCTGTAAAATAAGCCTACTAATAGCAGGCAGTGAAGAATCAGTTTCATTACTGTAGCCTCACTGCTGAGTAGCGGGTAACTTTTATATGAGGTGGAACTTGGTAACGGGCCAGAGACAAAGCACAAGTACAGAAGGCAACTGGCAAGAATAAAGGAAGCGAATAAAAAAATGGCTCAAAATTTAAAAAATAAATTTAGAGAGCTCAGTCCCAGAAAGGACATCCAGTTGTAAAACTCTCAGGTTTTACAGCAGGACAAAAAACACTGCAACAGAAAGTTTTGAGCTGCTTTGTCAAAAAAGCTCACTATTATTGCTGTTACCATCTGAATGGTGACATAATACACAGGAATAAATAAATGTTTGGATATACTAGAAAGACTGGATTTAACAGCCCTCAAATTACAGATTCTTACATACATACCAAAATTCTCAAGATTTTTTTTTAAGAAAATTCCCAAAAGGAAACAAGTGTTCTTTGAAAGGGAGGGCTTGTCGTGGCTTTTTTTACTCTTCTTTGCTAACTCCAGTGAAAGTCAACTGTCAGAGGCAATAGCTCTCTTGCACTAAGGAGGAAAGAGATGGGAGAAGAACCCTATGCTGATAGGATCTTGCCAGAGGGATATTTTGCAGCAGAGGAAATCTGTTGATGTCGAAATTCATTTCCAAAATATTAAAGCATTCCAGAAATCTGATGGCCTAGTATTTTTAAAAACAGTCCGTGAAAGGAAAAAAAGAATGAATCTATGACTGTGAGGTTTTAATATTTCTGAAAAGAAAAAAAATCCAACACACAAGATCTGGTTTTATGTTATTAATCATTGAAGTATTGGCAATTCAAGTCCTATCTGAGATGGGGGACTTTGCAGGAGATATACTAGAGTATCAACATCTGTAGAATGAAAAGAAGTTGAATTTCATTATCCAGAGGAGAAAGGATTCTTTTCTTAGCTACTTCCAAGAGAAAAATGGTTGTGCTAACATCTAGAGATTAGCAAGTACTGCTAATCTCTACGGTATTTGCTCCTGTGTATTTCTTGCACTTTATACACAAAGCAGAAAAGGCACAAGGAATTAGAGCTCTGTGCACTCCCCCCAAAAATATCTGTTCAATACTCCTACACTATAGTTCAAATATATTTTCAGAGTCGTTCTGGTATCAAAACTTGGTAGTTTGCCCCCTGTCTGTATGTTTAGATGCTTAAATACTTTTTAGTTTATCCTGAAACTGGGAAATATATGTACATATATTTTTAATGGAATGAAGTTCCTATGGCACTGGAATACGTTATAATGTGAACACTTGTAATGTGACTACCCTTGGAGATTTTCAAAAGCCATCTGGTTATAATTCCAGGCAACAGCCTCTAGGTTAACCCACTTAAGCAGGTGGGTTGGACCAGAGTATCTCTTGAGGCCCCTTCCAGCCTCATCCATTCTGTGCGATTCTGTGACCCAGCAGCACCACTCCAACACTTGAAACGTGAAGTATGAAAATGGAAAACAAAAGCATTTTCACAGGAAAATTCAGAATTAAGACACTGTCTTGCTATTACTGAAAATGCTTAATTTAATGTACAAGCTTAGTGCCACTGAAGACAAAATTATAGCCATTAGAGCAGTTTCACAGAAATGAGGAGGGACTGTAGAGTATCTCTCTTTGTGAAGGCACTTTTCCAAGCACATGACCTCTGCTTCATGATCAGAAGACCTACATATTTCTAACTTATTGAAAAACTAATAACTCTACTGAACGAACATTTACTCCATTAAGAAGAAAACACGACCAATGATCTGCTTGCAATTAGCCAGATGTGATTTTTTTAACATTTTACATAAAACACAAGATAAATAGTAATTTAAGAAACTAACATTTGAGCTACTGCATTTTACTACAGAATGTCATTCTGCAGTATCTTAATTCCCACAGTATGAAATCTTATTGAGATCACTATGAACAGCTTACTTACACAGATGTATGTACAGAAAATAGTGTACTGATACACACCTGTAACTTTTCATCCACATCATCATCACTTTCATCAAGGTCTTCATGGAGTAATCGCCATTCATATTCTACGTGAACATGAGAATTAAATCTTCCAGACAGTGCTTGAGTTAGCTGAGGAGTAAAACATGACTGTTGACACCTATGGTATGTGCAGAACTTACTTTTAAAACACCATAATTTAAAATAAACAAAAATCACACATTGAAGGAACTCTGGTTTCCAAGTACAAATATCACCTTTGTTTTAAAAACAAACTTCAGTAATCTAGAAAGTCATCACTCTGGGCTAAGTTCAAAGAATGAAGCTCTGTTCAAACACAGCACGAAGAAATCAAAAACAACCAGCCTTTTCATTACAGGCCCACTCTCCAATTTATGACGTGAAAAACCACAACCTATTTGCTTCAGTTTAGAAATTGCACGTCAAAGAAATTAGCCGCAACGGCAGATTTTTTGCTCTTGGCACCTTGACCCCATCAATCAATTTTCCTTGCTTAGTAGACATAGTGATGGTAGCAAACTTCATTTCTATGGCCTTAACCCTTAAAAAAAGTCTTTTACTGATTCAATTTCAACAGGCTGTCTGACAAAACTTTTGTGGATGAGATGCCAAGATCTTAATCACAGTCATCCTCTGGCCCCAATAAGTTAAATATTTCCAAAGAATCTGTGAAAAAAAATAATTTTCTTCTTAAAAGCATATAAATTTATTGTTTTTCCTAAGCAGAAAACTACTCTGGAACATTTTTGCTGAATATTCAATTGTAAGCAGTTACATATTCAGACATAATTCCGCTTATAAACGCACAAACATAAGGAAAGATGCCACGCTTACCAATTCTTCACAGTGAGTATGTTTTAAGCGCTTAGCTATATCAAGTGGTGTCTCTCCTGATTCATTAGCTGCATTATATCAAGAAAATAAAGTAAGGATGATAGAAGTCATTATTACTGTCCATTGCTAAAGACAAAGATATACCAGCAAGCGCGTAGTGAAGCACTATACCAACACAATCCAGAATTCATCTCTTTCCTTTGTATGAAGGTCCAACTAATACCAGTGCACTGAACATGATAAGGAGTAGCAAGGCAGCGTGTCACATACATGGAATGATAGCCATGAAAGGGCAGTATATAATTAGGCAAGATGTTAAACAAAAATCTCAGTGCTTACGTAGATTTGTTTAAAAACAAGTGTAATGTATAAATCAATTTAAACTTGAAATAAACAATGAATACTCATTTTTTCAAACAACTATTATTATTCACAGAATTGTTAAACGGTTGAGGAAAAAAAGCATGTATTCCACCCTCACTTCTTCCTTATCTGCAGTAGTGACAAATATGAAATTGAAGTACACATTACCCTTTTACCTATTTCAATGGAAGCTTTCCCTCTCAGAAGCAATTTGAGGCACTCAACGTTGTCTGTCAGACAGCAGTAGTGCAGGGCTGTGCTACCTTTACATGTCTGTTTGTCTAGATTGCCACTATTGGGGTATGAGAAAGAAGAGGAAAGCTGATTAAAATCAGTTTCCTAAACTATATCAATAAGCCTGTATCATTACAAGATTTTTAAATAATAAAACGACATCTGCAAATACCAAAATTCATTTTAGGTATTACTTGACAGAAAAGCAGCATCAGTAACATTTATTAGTTCTCAATATACTCACCTGTTCTGCACTAAAAAGTCAACTATATGCAGGGATGTTCTATCAACTGATCTAACAGCGAGGTGAAGTGCTGTTTCATCTTGCTCCTAGGAATAACAAAAGCGCTCAGAACAGCATTTCAAATCTTACCTCCATTAGAAAACAAAATCCTTTTTAATTATGAGAGCATGTTGCACTTTTTAATAACATTTTTTCTAATACAATTAGCCACACTTACATGTCCATTGGCCAGTGGAATTTTTTCTGTGAGATCCACACCATCAGCATACACTTGAACTAACCCAAGAATGTCTCTTGATTTGACAGCTTCACAAAGAGCATGCAATTTAGCTGCATTGTCAGCATGCCTTTTTCTTGCATATTTTCTCTCAATATATTTGGCAGTAATATAATCTTTTCTTGCATTCCTGAAATTTAATATAGTTTACTGTTATATTTTTTTAGTTAAAACTTCCATAAAGTCATGCAAGTCTTTTGAAATAAAGTCTGAGAAAGCCTGTATTTCTCATTATTATTCTTTTTAAAATACTCATCTAAGACATGGCATCTCATATTTCCAGGAAGAAATGGAACTACAGAAGGTTAATTAAACAGCCAATATAAAAACAGACCATAAGTTTTCCCCTCCGAATTCTGTTGTAAAGCTGGCCTCAACATTACACAGTTTTACATAGGGAAGATTTATCAAAGCTTTATAAACCTGTTTTGCTAGCAACAGTCTTTCAGGTTGATGTTTTTCTGACTTGTACTCCTACATGTGCTGGAAAAGAATGGAAGGCATGAAATACAAAAATCTGTCTCGTACCACTGGTCAGAGAAACCAGGCCTTGATCTACGTTCACAGCAGTGACTATGATCTGTAAAGCAACTGTTCACCATAGCCACAATACATAGGGAGAACGTAGCGGAATTTTTAGTTTCACCTCCAAACTGAGGTGAAAACTACCATTCAGGATATCTGAATCAGTGCATGAATTACCACTTACGCTGTTAATACATAACTAACAAATGACAATTCTTCTTCCCATTGCAGTAAGACAAGACTTGGCATGACTCTCATAAGCATAACTCCTTACCAGCTCTTGGGATGTACATAATGTTGCACAGAAGGCGTTAGACAAAGCCCAAATGTATCATTTACAATATTACAATAGTTGGCAAAGGGAAAAAAAATCTGATGAATAATAGATTGAATCAATGGTCAGCTTTTGCTCCGAAAGAAGAGAATGGTGTTCCTTCTTTATTTTAAAAAGCGTCTGTTTTCAGGTTCTTATTTCACAAAAAAACCCACAAGTTTGCTAGAACAGCTTTATCCAATAAAATTACTTCCTAAAAAATGTATCATTTTTTAAAGTATTCTATGCTATTGATCTAGCATTCAGTGAGATTATTAGCAATTTCAATTATTAATATTTATTTTTTAAATTATTGATAGAAATAGTCAAAATTATTTACACTGTAGCATTTTACATTGGCTATGTCAGAATGGTGGAAGTCTGGATAACATAAAATCAGCTTTATTCAAAGCCGGCTCTTCTGGGTTTGCTTCTGCATTGTTTACCAGCTCTCCCATACAGCCAAGTTGGCAGCTGTCCTTGCTGTGTCTCTGCCATCACAGTTCAGTGTTTTCGAGGAATTCAGTTAAATGTTCTCTCTTTATTCCGTATAGTGAGAGAATGAAGTCCTAGGCAGAGTCTCTACAAAACAAGTGTTTAGTACCTGTCAGGTAAAATGCTTACTTTATTCTAATTTCTCTTTTGTCTTTAAAAAGCACAAAATAAATAGTTTTGGTTTAAATTCACATCTTTGTGCCCTTGTGTGTCTTTAAAATTCCTCAGCAGGTAATCTCTAATTTGTTCCTATTCCACAAGATATGACCTAGAGAACTTAGTTAGAATTCTAACTATTACGAAAGTTACGATCGGATAAAATTCAATAAAACAGATATATAAAGCATCAAGAAAAAATTAAAAGCTTACTCTATGATTATAAGGCTAAGACACTGCATGTCTTCCATGGTCTGCTGGCCCAAACCACAATGGGACAAGTCATTAGCAATGCCAAATAACATGCCTGCCTTTTTTTCAGTAGTAGCTCTTTACTTACATATCACTGCTCGGATTAGGTTTGATCATCTCATCAACTGGCAGACAGCATTCCATAATTTCATTAAAACTGGCATTCCCAATATTCTTTGCAAGCTGGTAAAAAACAAAACCAAAACCAAACATTCACAATTCCCATAAGAAATACATTCAGTCACTGGTCATACACATACTTGTGAGAGGACAAGGGAGAATGGGAGCTGGGACTTTTAGTTTCGCATTCCTATTTCTGTTATTGTATCAGTGATCAAGAACAAATTATGGTAACTTACTGGACAACAGTTTTCAACGGGGATTTAACAGACAAACAGAAAGAGCAGCCGATAGTGGTGACTCCTCTGTGTACCAAAGCCAAATAATTTTTTTTCCTTTGATGATTAATTATTCAGCATCTTTACAATTTTAACGAGCTCACTATTTGCAGGTTCCTTCAATTTTTAAACTCGGAGGAATATTTATATTTATATGTCAAACAGCTGTTTAAAGAGCAACCAAGATTGAAAAGATGTGGAAATAAAAAAATATTAAGCCTTTTTTAATTTGAATTCTAAGATCAAGCAAAGCTTACAAAAAGACAATATATTCCAGGAGGTTAGCTTAATCTTGAGGAACTAAGTCTTAATTACGCTACCAGAGATGATTTTCAAGATCGGAACAATATATAAAATACAGAGACAAAAATACACTTGTGTTGTTGGTATTTTTAGTATTACCTAAGTCAATAAAAGTAATTTAATTACCAAAAGTTCAGATGTTCCCAGCACATCTAATGTAAGTGACTGCATTCTGGAATAGTGAACACCAAGTTCTCTATGGATTCCTGAGCATTCAATGCAAGTTAGAATTCCCAAATTTGTTGAAAGCCAGGTAGGATCTGAAACAAAATGTACTCACAGGATTAACGTTATTTATGGGGATGAGTTCATTCTAGAAAATATAATATACAGTAATGAAATTCTGGAAAAAATAAGATTATTCTACATAAATAATCAGATTCCATTACTTATGTCTTTCCATTTTCTCTATTGGGAAATATAAGCCAGGATTTTTTAATGGGGCAAATAATGAAAATGCTTTTTTTCATTTTTGTGTTTGTAAAGAGAGCTGCTCAGACAGTCTAGCTTGTCATTTTCCACACTGCTTTCAAGAATTGCAATTCTTGAAACATCACTATTTTACAGCACACCAATAAAGTGGCATCACATCCCAAACAGGTCACTTGAGGTGCAACAGAAGCTGAAGTAACAATGCCTAGAGTTCTTCTCTATTTCAAGTAAGTTTTAGAATATGTGAAGCAGCAGTGATTAAAAAGATACAGTATCACACTACAATGCATTGTCACTCAACTATTTCAAAGACAGTAAGACTCATCATACATTACCCTTCCTTGTCCTTTTTCCTGCTATTCTGCATTCTTGTTAAAATTCCATTATTTTCCAGTTAAGGAAGCAATTTCCGGTCAATTAGGCTGCTTGAAGTTAATTTATTTGATAAAAGTGTGATAGCAGCTATTTACAACCTTCTTTAAAGACAGCAGGATTGACACGTAGACTCTCAATTCTACACAGTATCTACTGCTGGAAGTTATTGATTTATAAAATGCAGACTGGTTCAGAACGGATGTTTTCAGATAAAGCATCAGAACAAAAAGCCTAAGTCCTGCAGTGCCTCTCTAACATAAAATAGCACAAGAAACAGTGGGAATTTAAAAAGCATAAAAGCAGAAAATCGTAGATCAACAAAACTCAATGCTGCAAAGCACAGTCAGCAAGTGCATTCTCTTCCAAATAAATAGTCTTATACCTAACTCCAGGCTCACTCTCAAAACAGAAAAAAAGGAGAAAAAATGGTGCATTAGGAAAATGATTCAAGCATCTTACTGCTCTCAGGATTTGCCCAAATCTTAGGTAAGATGTGGGCTAATAAAGTAAGTTCAGTTGATTTATATCAGCAACGGATACAATTAACAAAATACATGGGATAAAAATTTCCTTTCCAGTAACCTTTTTCCCCCACTTAAAATATGCATATTACAAATCAGTCTTACTAAAGCAGTGCAATTAAATTATTAGCATATTCTACTCTGTGTATAATCTTTGCGAGATAAGCAGTAGAAGTGAAAGCATCAAATATCACTCTCACGATGTACAGAAGTTTTACCAATTAGAAATACGCTTAACTGAATCACCTTGTGCTCCACAGTCACAACACACATCATTTCCAGTCATCCTTTGGACTTCGGATATAATTTCTTTTGTCAGTTCCTGGACAATATTATTTTCTCCTGTGTTATCATCTCCTTTGAATGCATTATTTAAAGCTTCCTCTTTGCTGTTTTGCAGAACAGATGTCCATCTAAAATGGCAGTAATATTTTGCTATTAAATGTTTCAGCACTTGTAGAGTTCAAGGTAATGTCTCAGTAGGACACCAATATCAGAAAAAAAATTAGAGAAGTAACTCACATTTGACATTCCTGTTCATCTTCTGCTTGGAAGTGGTATGTCCTGTCATCTGCATAATAAATATTTCACATACTGATTACAAAACTGTTTTTGCAGAAAACTCTCAGAAAAACCTAAAATTTATTGACGTTTGACTCTCTAGTCTCATCACTGGAGTGCTGACAGGCAGAAGGTCTATTTATTGTGTTTCACTCATAATGGGGATAATGAGCTCATCTACGCTTACATACGAGGATTTGTTCCTCTTTAAACAGAAACCTGTCTTCAGTGCTGTGCTTTTACTACACGAGCAGCTGGGCAATGTTTCCATATTCTGGATATATCCTCAGTAATCATAAGTCTGAAGTTTCGCTGGGTGCAAGGAGGAGTGTGCCTAGAATACAGACTCCATATTTGAGTTCATCAATGCACGTAAGAAAGATTTCAAGGTTCCAAACGATCAACAAAGGCAAACCAAACTTATCAGACACAAAGATACGATTCAAGATAAAGACACAATCAAGATAAGCCCTAAACTTTTTCAATTAAATAAAACAAAAAGTTCTATTTACTACTACTTCCATAATTCTAAGCGTTGTTATCTGTACTAATTAAATAAAGACGCATCATACATTTTAAATCTAAGAAAGGAATGATAACATAGTTTGGTGGTGTGGTTGGCTTTAAAATTAGAATAGTTGACGAGGTAAAACTAGGGCCAGAGAGATATTCTACGCTGAAAATTCCTAAGGTTCAAAAAACATTAAGAGAGTGGGGATGCATGAAAGGCCACACGAAGAGTAATGTCAAAGCAAAAGTATTGTTACTCTTTGTAAGGGGCACAAAATGATATGGAACGAAGGAATAAGCAGAGCTCTAAAAACATGCAGTTTTCCAAAGACACAGGTGCAGTTAACTTGCATTATGCTATAAGTGTGGAATGGTAAACTGTCCTAGGAACGGCACTTTATAAGGCCCTTGCTTTATTTTAATTTATTTTAGTGTTCTTTAGCATTTTATTTTAGCATTGAAACATCTTCAGAAATGATGTAAAATCCTTTAGTATTAACTGCAAGTAAAAAAACCTAAACAACAAACCTACGTGATATGAGGTCAAAACATTTTTTCTCCTCTGGGTTTGTTTTCACTTGGCAGGTTAACAGATTGAGCTTTGCAGGAGGTCGGTTAGCCTATTTGAAGATAAAACAAGATACAAGTTTTAGTATAACGATACTGACTGAGCCCTGCAGTCCTAAAACGTAGGATAACATCCAATTTGCCACAAAGACTTGATGAATGACTGCTGCTTCAGTTTTTAAGGTACCCAGGTTTTGAATTATGTTTTCTCTTGAATAATGGGTTTGTAAATCACATTTTCTTACATTTAGCCGTTTAGTTCACTGATAACTGGATAAATACTAGCACTTTGTAAGGGGGGAGGGGCAAATATAATTTCAATTATCCTTTGATAGTCCTTTGATCACCTTACCAGTATCACTTATCTCAAACCATCAGGTGTAACAGAGAGATGGATTCATTTTACTTTAGTTTAAACTTCTAACATTTAGACATTCAGTTTTAAAAAGTTAATTAATCTGTTTTCAACAACCAGTGAAGAAAGACTCTCAGCAGATAGTTCACCGCACCCAACCTTCCACACTGAAGGAAACTAAGAAGTCTGCACACAGAAGTCTTGCAACAAGCACGTGCAAAACTAAGTTCCGACACTTCATAAAAATATGTAGTTAAGCAGAATATTATACTCCATAACGATATATACTTCGTAGTCATGTTCCTCTCACATATTTCAGTTCCTTATGAATAAAGAGTCTCAACGTTTTGTTAAAAGCAAAATGAATAAGCAAATTTCCTTTTCAAAAAGTCTCATAAAGGTTACAAAGACTTTTCAAATAGCAATTCTGCACTCATCTCTTCTTTCCCTTAAGCTGACGGTCCTCCAGATCTCTAGTAGGACCCAGAAAGGTATTTTTAACCTTGGCTTGATGAATTAGGAATTAAGAAATTGCGGCTGTAAAGACAGAAGTACACATAAACACATCACCACACTACTGCTATGTTCTAACCTTATTAACATATCAAGTTGCTAAAACAAGATTTAATAATCTGCGAACAAGAATTATTATTAAATAAATTTCATATCACATAACGTTATGAACTTGCACTCAATCATAAGAAACACGGATCTTCTTAATATCTTCCAAATTTATTGATGGAAACATTTCGTTCACAAAAGAAAGAAGAACAAGTCCGAAGAGTCTTCAAAACAAACCGATAAAATGTTCTAGCTGGCCAAAAAAGGAAAACAACAGAATTCTATCCGAAGGTCACTGAGAGATCAAAACCACGGAGGAACATAAGGGAAACAATTACGTATTTTTTCCCGTTAAAAAAAAAAAAAAAAAATTACAGCCTCCTTGAAAACCAGCATACTCCTGCTTTTTCCAACCCAGCCACCAGACATAACACAAAGTCATGCATGCTTTGAAACAACAAACCTCCAGGTCGCTAGCTGGGCAATGTCAACCAGATTGTACTCATGAGAGGTTTTGGAAGCACTAAGATGACAATTAATTGAGAACCACACTGTATTCTCTGCCTAGTGAATAGCTTTTCAAATTACAGACATTCCTTTCAGTTGTAAAAGGACACACAGTTTTCATTATTTTAGCCTACGAACAACAAGAGTTCTTAGAAACTAGAAGCATGAAAGAACGCATCTTGACAATGCCAGTTAGAGCTCATTTTTTGGGTTACATTTAAATATACTTAGTACCCATAGCACTAAGGTTTCCAGTGTGTACATTTTTAATGTATTTAACGTCCAGTAAGTCTCCAGAAGCTGCCTACAATGAAAATATAAAAAAAAGCAATAAAAAATAAAAATAAAAAGCATTTGGTAAAGAAGCCACTGGACAACTAATACACATCTTTCTCACAGGTTCCGTAAGAATGTAAAAATGCAAGCAAATTCAGGTTAAGAAAGAATCCACTTGCTGGAAATTTAAAAAAGTCCCCGAGATTTTGGAGCTGAATTGCATTCAGAACCTAATTTGTTTTCTGTAACTTAGGAAATATGAAGCTTTAAGTGGACCCTCTGTATCCTTCAGACCGATACAGACAGAACTCTTTGAATAGGAGAGTTCAGTATAACAATTTTGTATCAGGATTTAAGAACCAATGGAAACAGCTCCATCAACTTAACACACATCCTGGGTCGATGTTACAATTCTGGAATGCAATTATATTCCGATGCTTACTGAGAACCAACTTAACCCTCTAAGAAAATCAGCATTAACAACGGTAATAAAAAATAAAATACAACACAATAAAAACATATTAATATTTAGCTAATAACATCACATTCATGCTTCTATCCTGTGGCCAAGTAACAGCCTCCCCATGCCCTTTACTTGATGAAACATATGCTTCCATCCCAGACATCAGAGTATTGAGATAAAGAGAGGCAAGGCTGTGCAATTTTCTTAGGCATACTGTACTGTAGGATGATCCAGACTTTTGGCCGACACTACAAGTAGAAAATGGTAACAAACATTTAACTGCTATTACACTATTCGTTTGAAATATTTGGAGTTTGTTCTCCTGCTTGAGTTTCTGATTGGATTAATGTATTTCAGACTACTACCAAGATTTTGGACATCCATGTGAATGCAACCATGTCCTGAAAAGATGTTTTGCCACTTCTCATGCACACGGACTTCAGCATCAACTTATATTCCTTGCTGGAAAAGATGTAACCATCTATCCATGAAAACTGACTTATAATATCTCCTAGCAAAAAGCAATATGTGTAGGAATCAAGAAGTGTCCTCTAAGACCATACTGAGGAGTTCCTCAGAACTGAATCCAGAACTGATTTTCACAAAAGGCATGAACAAATGTGTCCTCTTGCTCAGCAGACTGGTCAGCTGATTTTACCACGCACTTTTTTTTCTGGGTATCATAGTGATTTACTAAGAATCAAAAGATTAAATCTAATTCCTTTATGTTCAGATAGTCATGTTAATCACAGTGGTAGACTGAAGTTTCCAGAAGTAAAGAAAAAAAAACAACAACAAAATTCCTTGATAATAAAACTCCCATACTCCTCTATTGGCAGACAGTCAGCAAATACCACTTAAGCTCCTGAAACTCAAACTGTCTTTGAGGAATCTTTGAGGGGAAGTTTTTTAATGAGAGTGGTGAGGTGCTGGAACAGGCTGCCCAGAGAGGTTGTGGATGCTCCATCCATGGAGGTGTTCAAGGCCAGGTTGGATGGGGCCCTGGGCAGCCTCGTCTAATACTTGATCTAGCAGATGGCAGCCCTGCCTGTGGCAGGGGGGTTGGAAGCTGATGGTCTTTGATGTCCCTTCCAACCCAAGGCATTCTGTGATTCCATGAATCTTCAAATTTTTATCTTGTGGCTTTTTGATCTAGAAGCCATTTGTGAATTCCTGTTTATATCATTCAATTGGCCTCTATTATTGTTTTTTTTTCATCTACGCATGTTAAATTGCAGTCAGCTAGATGTCAAAAAACATTCCAGTTGCTAACAATTACACTAAGGAGCAGTGTCTGTTTTTCAGCCAATCCTTCTCTTGCACATTGCTCTGTGAATGCGAATTTCCTTGAAGTTTTAAGATGTCTAAAAATCTAGGTTCTGCACATATGCTGATACGGATGTATTCAGCTTTACAGCTAGGTTAGAAGAAACCATAGTCTCCCCATCCATAACAGAAGAGCACTTGGCAGCCAAATTTAAGTGAGAATACAGCATCTGGAACTGCCTGAGGATAGCTGCTGGAGAAACTAAACAACAACAAGAAAAAAATCAGTCCCTCATAAAAACCTGGGAGGCTATAAGAACAAAGAGGAGAAGCCCATGAAGAAAATACAACCTATAAAGGAAAGGTACTTGCAGATTTCTATTTAATATAGCAAACAAAACTGGCTACTGGATTTCTTAGAAATGGTTCATTTTGATGAACAGCTGGGAAGAGACAATGACACATCATATTTTAAGACCAACAGATATCAGGCCTGAGGATGCTTGGAAATCAATGTTGTTGCTTCAAAAATCAGAGCAGCCCAGAAAATCCTTAAGAAACAGAAATTGTCTCTACCCATTTCAATGTCTATGATATAAGTGTAGATTTTATTTCTAACCAATATATATGGAGAAACACAGCAAATAAGGAAAAACAGAAGTGTATTTTAAAATGAGAAGCTAGTCTTGTAATTTTTTTATTTAAAGATCAAAACTGCACTTGTGAAACCTACACAGCTAAACCCACATTTAAGTACCTACTTTAAGCACTTGACTTCCAACTACAGCCGCACAGATTTCAGTGGGAACTTACGATTCTAAAAGCGTATGACCATCTGGTAGACAGCTTATAAAGAGTCGGTATCTTGGTAGAACTCAGTAAGTGTATTTGTACATAAAAGTTGTAACATTCTGCTCCACAAGTGGATTTTGTAGCCTCTGCTAGCTCTAAGCTGCCCTAACTCCACTCCTGCTGCTGCCATTATAACATGTTCAATGACAAGTCCACTGACAGCACACAGAGACATTAGAATAGAAACACTAACAGATTTTTCTCTGACAAGGACGCACTCACACACACTCAAACAGAATGGACAATCCCAAAGTCAGAGCAGTGACTCTTTTGCACTCCCTAACTCGTGGTTGTCAATTCAGAAAGCAACAGCTTGTGGTTAGATGCACAAATGAGAGATTGATTCATTTTTGCTGCCAGGGTCAACTTGTAGTCATAGCAACAGTCATAAAAGGATAAAGAATGGAAGGGTTCATAAGAGGATCAAGAAACAGGACTGTTTATTGGACAAAGAATGGGAAATACTATCATTGGGTTGATTTTTGCCTTAAGAAACTTAAGTTTTGAGAAAGCAACCTAAAAAGAGGAAAGTTAAGGGAAAGGAAAAATAACTGAGTTCAAAGCCAAGAGCAAAAATTAGGAAGTAGGAAAGTATGAAGCTTAAAGCTTTAAGTATTAAAATTCACTATGTTGCAAATATTGGTAGCAAAGAAAGAGAAGCTTCTAAGGCCCTCTCTTTCATCTTTCTGGTAGAATTTGGCTTCAAAGTTAATTTTCTCCAGTAGTTACTCTCCAGGAAAGTTACCTTCATAACAAATTATCACACAGCAGCAAATTTGGGGGGAGAGAAGAGATTCAACATTCTTTCAGATTGTCTTGTAAATATAGAAGTTGTTTTACCCATATGTAGAAGACGGCTAACATCCAACCATATCTTTTCCACATACTGAAGTTAGAGCTTAATTTTTAGATAGTCTGGTAAAATATGAACAGTTACAAGAAGAAAATGAGTCCTTAAAAAAAAACCATTTTTTCCATTAGCGGTCATTAGCATTAAAACAGCTGTATTTTTAGATACTGTGTACGTCTTGATATATTTCTGAAACATTGCCTTAAAAAAATGTATCCATCATATTCAAAACACTGCATCAGGAATGTAGCTAACTCCAAATTATAAATATAGACCAGCATATTTGTCTTTTTGTATTAGCAACCGTGTACATAAAATACTGTAAACAAATACTTACTGTACCATGGGAAATTGTAAGAAAACCATTTTTAACTGAGCACTTCCTTTTCTGCCACACTTTTCTGATTCTGGTTTAAAGTGGGGGGGAAAAAAGAAAAAAAATGACTCAATTTTTAATACATTATTACATTATTTTGGTCTTCAGACATATTTTTCCCTAGTAGAACCCAGCAGTACTCACCCATCACTTTTCTTGTACAGACTCCCATTCCGCTCAGTGCCATGTTCCTTGTTTCCCTGAGGCTGATGTAAACTGTAAGCTGTACTCTGACGAATCTGAGAATCCTGAAATATAAAGAACAGCAATTTGTATTCCATTCCACATTTTCAACCAAAATATCCATCTTAGTAATGAGTTTCAGAGCCTTCCCTTCTGCTCTAATCCGACAGGCCAAACAAAGCACTCTTTTCCTCCAGTGAGGAGAAAAAGATAATTTCTTTTTCAGAGGACACAGAAGACACTTTGAAAGGCACTAGTAATGACTCCTAAAATCCCTTTGCTTTTACTTAGCTTTGCTACCGCCTTTATTTATGTTTTTAACCAGAGCAACTGGCTTTCCCATTCATGCAAACACTGCGGTTCATAAATGCTAAAGATTATTATTACGTGCAATTCCTAGTGCGCTCTTTCATTGTAAAAAATAAAACATAAATAAATGTGAAGTGGTTTCCCCTGTGGGAACTGAGTTAAGTTATTCTCTTTGAAAAGCAAGAGGGACTCACTAGAAACATAGCTCAGGAGGCATACAGGAATTAGTAGGTAAAACTGTAAAGTTTTTTTCTGTAAGAATAATCTAAACCAAACCAAAATAGCTTGAACACAGTAGACTGTTGTGACAGGAAGGAATAAACTGAACTATTCTAACCGCTCACAAAAGCACCCTGGCAAAGGACCCACCTGCTGCAACAGTCCAGTTCCTTAAAAAAAATAAGAACCTTGTAATGAGAAATCTGATGTGTCACGCTGTATTAGCAGCAGCAGCACGATGGGATGGACTTTTTAATTCATACGCCAACACTGACTAGGATTTACAATATTTATTGTTTTCTTCTCTACTATCTTTGCTATACAGATGTAAGACACCTTAATTATATACAGCATGTAATACAAGTATAGGAAGAAAAATAAAACAATCACAAAGAAAGCAGCTCACTTAAATGACTATCTGAGCTAACATAAACAAAACCTTAAGAGTTAGTAAGAAATAAACTCACTAACTTGATTAAAATCCTCTTCGTAGCAAGATGAGATAGTATGTCTCAGATAGACAAGGGATATGGTCACACGATACGTCAGTTTCGGTTTCCAGAGTGTACACATGATAAAATCTACAGTAATCTAAGAAGCATGCATTTAAAACATCATTTCTCTCTAATTACCATTAGCTTCATGGACTTCCTTACCCTAAGAGTTATCTCTGGATGTAAGTAGTGGGAAAAAAAAACAACTAAAACTAAGAACAAGTCTTCTAAGAACAAGTTTGCCTTCTCAACAGCAAAGGCATCTCCGGTCAGAAGCATGGCAGGGACAGAGCCGCCACCTACAAGCCCTGTTCAGCATGCTTACAGCCTAACTCCACAGCTCCCGACTGCAGGATGCCAGCTCATCCCGAATGGTCCTGGAGGTCAGCGGTGCTGAAAACCACAGGCTGAGCTGAAGGTAGCAGAGTCCTGGTGCTCCTTTTTGGCAGGAGCAGCCTGTGCCCTCGTCCCTGTCTCACGGCTAGTGCTGTAGGAATCTATATCAGGTAGTGATGACGTGCATCTCAAGCTTTTAAAGGCACTGCAAAACCACCACTTAAAATGACCGTGCCTGACAAAGCATCCCTTCAGATTTAAGTCAGTATGTTTATCATTCTTCCCCAGCTTGTTTATACAGAATTATTTGGTTTTGCACTCTGGCTGCCAAACATGAAAACATTTGAAAAGAATTCTCATCACTGATCAAGAAGCACTGCATGTGTACATTCACTTCTGAAGAAAATCTGATCTGACACTGCCTATTATGTCCTACCAATGCCTTAATCTCTGCCTCCCATTATTGTGTTGCTTCAGTAAAAGAACTCCATTCCCAAGCAGATGAGAAGCCTTACAGGAAATTAATTTCAGTTCTCCACATCCTCAATTACACAGAGATTTCAGATGACCTCCAACACCTGCCCTGAGCAAAATTCCCATTACTTAAGATCATGCTGCTCCTTTTTGTGGAACATTTTCTGCTGCATTTCAACTACCTCCCTTCAGCTGCTGTTTACTCCCAGTTGCTATGTTTGGCCAAACTGGCAAGCCAATGATACAAGCTTCCTGCCTTATTTCAGCTAGAGAGGAAGCTGCTGTAGATGACGTGTATTTCCACACATTCATTTCTATGAAAAGAATCTTTAAAAATTTAGTATTATTTCATGAAAGGGGGTTACGGACAAGAGTTAAAAGATTTCCAATTTTAAATCTCTGGTTCAGGCTGTGACTAAATTAACAGTGTGCTATGTGATTCCCAGATGATGGCTTTCCACAGTCTCTGGACAAGCAAGTTCACCATTTTGGTCTAGCTTCTGAAAGACATTATGCCATACGACTAATCCCCATCACAATTAACATCCTTCCGGGCAATTTCAGCATCCCTTTCCCATGTGTGGGCTCCCCAAAGGATCATCCCTTTTTTTTTCCTGATAAGTATATTCCACATAACAGGAGGACAAGTCATAGACAGCAGACACAAGAGCCTCACTGGAGAAGCAAAAGCAATGCACGTGACCTACAAGAAGAAACAGAGCACTGCAGATTGGAGGACATTAGACCTAGAGCACAGCATTGCTGTTTTAAATCTCTCTCAAACGTACTAAGATCAGGACAGATTGAAATTCACAAGCCAAAGTAGCTGAACTTTGTTCACTTTATCAGCTTTGAAATGCGGATAGGTGTACAAAAAAAAAGTGAGTCATTTCATTTCATTGCAGCATGTTTATAGTGAATCACTTCTCTGACCATAAACAGGTTCAAAATGATTTCTTCCGAAATCTTACAAAGATTTCTAAATAAAGCTTAATAACACAACTAAAAATTAAAGAAATGTGACAGCAGTACTCTGTAAGGATGGTCTCTGACTAGTGGCCCCCATCTGGAGTACTGCGTCCAGGTCTGCGGCCCCCAGTACAGGAAATAGGTGGAGCTGTTGGAGAGGGTCCAGAGGAGGGCCACAGAGATGATCAGAGGGCTGGAGCACTCCCCCTATGAAGACAGACTGAGGGAGCTTGGCTTGTTCAGCCTGGAGAAGAGAAGGCTGTGAGGAGACCTCACTGCAGCCTTCCACTATTTAAAAGGGGATTATAAACACGAGGGGAATCAACTTTTTACAAGGGTAGACAGTGAAAGGACAAGTGGGAATGGTTTTAAACTCAAGGAGGAAAGGTTTAGATTGGATGTCAGGTGGAAGTTCTTCACAGAGAGAGTGGTGAGGTGCTGGAACAGGCTGCCCAGAGACGCTGTGGATGCTCCGTCCCTGAAGGCATTCAAGATCACGTTGGATGAGGCCGTGGGCAGCCTGGTCTAGTACCAGATCTGGAGGTTGGTGGCCCTGCCTGTGGTGGGGGGGGTTGGAGCTTGATGATCCCCTCCAGCCCAAGCCATTCTATGATTCCATTGGCAAGAGAGATCCTATAAACCTAGCTATCAGACTATTTGAACAAAACAGAGCTTTATAAAGAAGGTACTTTAACTTATACATGGAAAATTTTGGCTATCTTTTTCACAACTCCCATGTAGCAGGCGTTGAAACTGTCCATATCCCTCCTATGCCCAAAGCTGCCAGAAAGCCCTTACAGCTTTCCAAGAGGTTCTCTTGCATTTGCAGTATCCTTGCCAGGACGATTTTTCAGAGAACCATCACCAACTATCTCAGTCCCGCAGAGTCTCCAGCAGATGTATCTGCCAGAACCTCCTGCAGGCAGCCTCTCCTATAGCACAGCTATGAAAAAAATTTAAGACAAAGATTATTCCATTTTGCAGTTGTCTAAAGAGATTGCACATTCTACAAAAGAGGCAGAAGAAGCAGTAGTAGATTTCAATGCTGTCTTGAGGTTACCTTCAATGCTAACTGTTTAGAGTTATGTACTAGCAGAACAGGTCACTCCCATGGGCTGAGGGAGTCCAACAACCCAACTGTCTTGCTTTAGCTTATGCTTGTAGGTAAGGCCTTAACACAGAGGATGCAGGAATGACAGAAGTGAAGGCAATACTGCTCTAATACCCTGACGCTTGTAGGAGCTCTACAGTTTGTAAAAGTTAAAAAATAAAAACAACATATAAATAACCAAGATGGACACACAAAGATCTTTCAAAGAAATTTTCGGTCAAATCACGCTTGAGAAAGTTCTGTGCAGGAGGAAACAATGTATTCAGATACAACAAAAAAGGTTCACTATGAATACTCACGCATTTGTTGTGCTTTGTGTTTTTAAGCAGAAGCATTCAGCAATATTCTATTGTTTCATACATTAAGGCCATTCTAATTAAGAATACATGTGTCTTTAATATCTTGCAAGAACATCAAATCAAGCAACTGGATTTAATTTCCAAAAGAAAGCAAATAGGAAATTACCAATTTTTCCTATAGTAATTTTCCTTCCCAAGAACAATCTTTTTTTTTTTTTTTCCCCTTTTTCTTTTTTTGGTAATACAACAAACAGAAGAGTAGAAAAAAAGAACCACTCTTCTCATACCAACAGAAAAAAAGTTCAGAGGAAAAATCCAGTTTCTTGGAATCTGAATGGAAAGCATGCCAATGATTTTCATTAAGATATAGTAGCACTTACTCTCCTAGACTTCGGTCACAAAATGTAAATGCATTTCAGGAAGGAAAAAGAAATCAGTTATAGTAAAGGAAATTACAATGCAACAAGAATAATAGTAATGGATTGTACAGTAGATTACAGTAGGATTGTTTGGAACCCCATTGATTAATTGATCTTTTCAAACAACTTTAATAAATGTATTACTTTTCATTCTCTTCAGGTAGTATCTAAATTTGAAGGATTAATATATAGCTATTATTGCATAAAGCACTTTCAACTTCTGTTTTCAAGTGCAACAAAAACAGTTCAAGTGATAAACATATTTGGGTTATTAAATTTTTTAGACTGTGAAAAGATGTGTGCTTACCACATCTTCCTTATACGTAAATATCAATATCATTGATAAACAGGTAAATGCAGGGGGTGACATACCCAGCAGTTGTGAAATCCAACCGCTTGTCTTATCTCTCTTAAACAAAGACTCAAACAGAATAGGAAACCTGCTAATGCATGCCTAAATAGCAAAGACTCCTTAATGAGAGTAGGCAGATGATGGCAGATCCACCATGCTTGTTAGGATCACTAGTCTTTCACTACACAGACCTCAAATTTGAATGCTTTTTGCAAATACATACCTCAATGAATTCTAAACGGCAGGCAGGATCTAAGAAAGTGCAAACTGAACAGGACTTTGCACACAATGATAGTTACCAAAAACTTCACGTGACTACTAACAGCACCTCAAAGTGAAGAGCATTTAATGTCTCTCAAGTCATCTGGCTGCCACCTGTAACAGCTAGGAGCCAGCACACACTTAGTGGAAAGATAAAAGTAAGACTGAGACAACAGATGAAGGAAGTCTGAGGTTTACAGACTAAATTATTTTATTTTTCTATTTTTTTTATATTATTGTATTTTATATATTTTTTTATATTATTGTAACCCTCTTCAGAAAGACAATCTGAAAAGGGAGGGGCTTATTCACCCCTTACTCATGGCCCAGCAGCAACGCAAAGGAAGCTGGCTGGCTTTTATTTGTATGAAGAGGATGCACTAGCAATCTGAAACAGAAGTAGAACCAGTGTTTAGGATTAGATTATACAGGAGATGTTTGCTTCCAGATGAGAGCTTGCCAAATAAAATCACTCCAGAATACTTTAACAGCAATCACAACTGAGAATCAAAAAATACTTCACTTGTTAGACTGCTGAACTGATCCAGCTTTTGTACCTTTGAAAAATGGCATCTTGCAGCAGAACAGCAAACTTCGCTGTCACTTTTGCAGGTGGTGACAGAAGTGTTCTGGGATTTGTAGTTCTACATAATCTTTATACATAATCTTTACATGGAATACTTCTGTTAAGTAAGATTATATTAATTGTGTGTCCTTGTGTTGCCAAAGTTCTTTTGTTCTCAATTTGCATAACATAAATACTGCTGCTTGCAGTTAATTCAGAGGCAGTGCATCAATTTTAGTGTTTTGCAACAGTAGTAGTAAAAATAAAATCTTTTGCATACATTAGTCTTATACATTTTAAGTGACAATCGCTTTTTAAAAATATCTTTGTTAGAAACATTCAATATCAGCATCAAAACAAAGATGAATAAACACAAGATATTATACAGCTGACGAAAGTTAAAATAATTCTATTTCAAATACTAACATTAGATTGGAAGTACACAATGGGCATCCAAAGGTTAAATCACTTCATATGCTCACCTCTTTCTGATCAACCTGGAGTGCAGATTTTAAAATATCTCTGAGCTGTGTTAATTGTCTTCTTTCCTCATCTTGTGCTTGTTTTATCTTGAAAGAAGAAAAACACAGGTTAAAAATAACATTATTGTTTTCTTGTCAACAGTTCTTCCAAACTTGCAACTTAATTGGTTCACTTTTCTGAGAACTGTTCAGCAAGAATTAAAACATGAAGAGAAGAGAGACCATGATCAGTTTATTTTCCTTTTTATCTCCAGAAAACTAGATAATGGCTAAGACGTTGCCAGGTTAAGACTTTGATATTGCCTCACTCTGTTCTTGTTTCCTTGTGCTCAGTTTGAAACCATATGTTGTTTTCCACTTAGTCAGTAAACATTTTAGAGTAAGGGCTGTTCCCCTAACATTTTACAGAGGGGGGTCCAGAACTGAAACTAAGGCTCCTGAACATGGTATTAAAACAACATTCTACTCAAAAATCTACCCCAAACCTTAAAACACTATTAAACCAGTCAGCCAACCTGAACAAAAACGTTTACAGTTCTACTGTAAAAAACTCAATTTACAACACAAATGTGAAAGGTTGCTAACTCACCGTATAAAGATCTGTTGAGAGCGTCTCAATTGAAGGCTTGAGACTTTCAACTGCTTTTAACCCATCCTGAAAGAAACTTAAAAAAGAAAAACAAAAAGTAGACTTATTTCTGTTTAAAAAGTTGCCAAAAGGAAAACATGTACATTATTATGCAGTGCCACGAACTTCAAAACTTTTGCTTTTGTTAAGCACTAGAACAGGCTCCCCAGGGAGGTGGTTGAGTCACCATCCCTGAATGTGTTTAAAAACCGTTTGGATGTGGTGCTCAGGGACATGATTTAGCGGTGGGTTGTTAGAGTTAGGGTAGTATGGTTAGGCTGCGGTTGGACTTGATGATCTTGAAGGTCTTTTCCAACCTGAGCAATTTCATGATTCTATGATTTTTAAACATTTCTCTTTTTTGTGCATCTTTGATCAGTTCACATCTTTATTCCCATCACAGCTTATCCTAACATACAAAATCCTCAAGTAGATTCGCAACTGCCACAACCTACTGTCATGTAGGTTTTTCTTACTCTCGCCTCAAACACAGATTCTCATCTCATTTTTTTGAAGACCCAGAATAAGATTTACTGTAGAACAGCAAAAGCTCTAGCAGGTGTAACACAACTGTGACTTCTTGGAGCCCAATGATTTCACACCTGAGGTCATCCTCTCACTAAAGGAAAGCCTACGTTTCCCAAGCATTACTTTACAGCCTATATTCAAACTCAATATGCTACATCATACTTTATCATTTGTATTGGTGTATTTGCACAGTAATATTCTGTATTTCAACATTCAAGTTCTTTAAAAGAATTGAGATTTTAAAAATGAATTCAAACAAACCATGGGTATACAAGTATTTGATTAAAAAAATGATGCCACATTTGCAGTAGTATAATTTCACTCTGGGATGCAGACATGAAAGTGACAATGCAACACAGCATTTGTGTTGCGGAAATTTTATTAAATGGACAGAGGAGATGAGTGACGAAGTACAAGTGAAATTGATTTTAAAGCAACATAGTAATAGAGGGGGGAAAAACCTCCATTGATTCAGACTGGTACTTTAAGATAAAAATTTACTGACTTGAACAGGCAGACAGAAGCTCTTTCAAGTTTAGAGCCATGGCTTTGTTGCCATATTATTGATCTGTAATACTACCATAAGAAGGGAGATCATTCTAATTAGAGCTTTGTGTTTTTTTACTGAGTCCTTCAATTAATTAGAAAGAAGAAGAGTGATTCTTTCAATACTGTTTTATCTCACTGCTCATGCAATTTATTTTCCTTGAGCACAGATTTAATTTAGATCATTGCTACATACACTGAAAAAATAATCCAAATCAAACACGTCAAAACTAATAGACCACTAACTAATTGAGCAAAATAATAGCTCCAATTCAGGAGTAGTTTTTGAAATATGCCAAATTATTCTCTGGCCTTCCTTTGGAACAAGCAATTATATTCTATGGTACTAAAACTCATTAAATGCTTTGGAATGTAATAACAAAAGCAATTTGTCAAAAGATTTCAGCAAGACCAGTTGAATCTTAGATTTTTTTTTTAATAAAAGAAAGAAAAGTATTATGTCCAAAGTTAATACAAAAAATTGCTCCAGTATATAGTGTAGGAATAAAATCTAAAACATACTTGCATTGAGCATGAAAATACTTGATCAGGTTCTGAAGCAAGTCCACTCCTTTTTTAATCTTGATTTCATTGACTTTCAGCAGGTACTGTTAACACAGTAATACACGCAAAAAAAATGGATGATCACTGTTACAGTATTTTTTTTTACATTTCATTTTCAGTTATATTTCAACAAGCTTTAATAATTCCAGATTTAAGAGGCCTAAAAGAATACGCCAAACAGTGGCTCCAAGGGTTAATCACACAAAAGCAATAGTTGTTACTGCTACTTTTTGATACCCTGTGGGGATATTTAACTAGGATTAGTTCAAATTTATCACATCCTTTGTGACTCCTAGTGGAAGCCTTTGTTAAAGGAAGCATAAAACAATCTGTGCAATGAATTAAGGAACCCATTCTGAAATCTAGCAGCCCATCAAGATCTCTCTCTCTCTCTCTCTCTCTCTCACAGATTGTTAAATCCATTGCCAAATAGATGTCAGAAGAAAGCAGCTCACTCAAAAAAAAAAAAAAGTGAGGGAATATTTTAACCAGTTTTTTAAAATCTGCCTTCTAATTTTATCATTTTCTCTATTAGTTCCTTATACACATTTATGACAAAAAACATAGGTTAGCACAAGATTTAAAACTGGTATTCAAGGCAGCTGCTTTTAAATCTGTTGGCACATTAACCAAAACAAAGACTCCTTTTACTACTACTCATTTTACTCTCAAAGGTAACTAAGCATAATCTCTTTCTAAAAATCAGAAAAAAATAGAGGATACACTTCAGCCACTCCACATTTAAGGTAATTTTAGAGATTTCACCCTGCATTTCATTATCACTACAATCGGCTGAAATGAATTCCTCCTTTACTGTGACACATGAAAACAGAAGCATCTGTTCCAGGCTGTTTCTTGCAAATGACACAGATGGGCAATTAGTCGGCAAAATCCCTATATTTATTGAGTATTCAAAATCAGCTTTGAATACTTTATTCTGACTCTGTACAGGTATATGAAGTTTTTCTACTAAAGATCAGCATGTGCAGTTACCAAAACTGGTATTCAAGGCAACTGCTATTAAAACTATGTCGGCATATAGGTAAAATTACCTTTAGTCATTATTATTAAAAACAAAAGAAACATCCATAGTGTATTTTTGACTTAGTGCATTTCAAGAACAAACAACCTCAGCTTCCAGTGATGGAGCCTTATGCATCTTTAAATGAATCAAACCAAAAATATCTGCATCAGATTTAACATTACAAAGACCAAAATCACAAAGATTTCAAAGCGGCAGCATACTGAACCATCCTGAAAGACAACCGAATTCCAGCCTTAGCATTTTTTTTCCAGGACCAGCCCAATAGAGTGCTGAACTGGAGCCCTTCCTCACATAACGCTGCAACAGCTGGCGGTGTAGGGAACAATGCAAAGAGTGATCTAGGGCTTAAAATAACTTCGAGTGAAGTAGGAGTGTAGAGGTATATTTATCATCATTTCTTAGTCTTTAACTGAGCTTTGCACTGCTTATTCTAAAACTTACTTGTATGTGAAACTAGAAAATTTACTGCAAAGTTAGCACATCAGGATAGAAAAATGTACTTTAGCAACTTAAGTCTACTACAGTCTTGTTACTGTTAACATCGCATTTTCCCTGAAATAATTATACTTTTCAAAGTGTTCCTAAAATTTTTTTGGTAGAACAAGATGAATTTCACATTGAATCTTACCTCACACATCTGTAACTGGAAGAACCTTCTTTCTTTCTCCATCTCCTCTGCAATTTCAGCACCACTTATTTCTGTACGGATCATCCCATGCAGCTTAGCATGCTCTTTTTTCTCCTTCTCTATTTTTGTCCTATAAGGCGAAGAATCAGTCAGTGAAGTGTGAAATTCAAAGCCTCTCAGGAAATCTGATTATTCACAAAGTCTACTGACAGATGCAGAGCCAGTCTTGCAGCTTTGCAAAGACTTACTTCCAGATGCCATTCATTTGAAATTTGACAATGACTAAAGATCAGCAATGACAAGGAGAAGCTGAAATCTAATTCAATCATCTGTTAAAATAATTTCCTGACATACTCTAAAGGAAGATACTAAGTTAGAGAAGGATACTAACTTCTTGCATTGAAGAAAAAAATTCAGCAACTTAATAGTCCTACAGCTGCAATTAAAATTCATGCTTAATCCCAGCTGACCAAACACTGGTTAACGGAGTTCAATTATGTCACCAGATTTATTGAGTCTTGCCTGTCATCAAGTCATCTTCTATATATACAGGGTTTCCTAAGCCAAAATCACATTTGCCATCTCTACTTCCTACTGAGCCAGCTGGCACCGGGAATGCCGGCCAGCCGGCTGTGTTGCAGACTTCAAAGTCTGCCAGACCAGCTGTCCTAATTCCCTAAAAGTTTCCACGATGTTTTCCAAGAGCTCTGAATAAAAAAAGGGTTCTCCTGGAGAATGTAAATGAAGAGCTGATGCCCATCATGCAGGAGAACTCCCCTACATACATTTCTGCATTCATTATTCTTCCTATTATTGCTAAAAACAGCGAGTAATTATATTAGCCAGATAGACCATCATAATATGGAAAATAATACTAACAGATGAAAAAAGAAGAGTGTTTGCTTTCTGGAGAAAGACTTAGTTTGTCATGTGCACAGCTTAGAAGCAGAAAATTCTGCAAAGGGCTTCCTGAGGAAATGCTGTACTGCTTTGGGACAGGAGGAAGCATTATACAGGAATCCAGGAAGCAGACGAGAGGTACAAACAACACACAGACTGTCACACCTCCTCTTGGGCAGTCAATTGTCTCCCAGTTCTCTCTCTGAAGAGACGATGTGTCTCAAGTGCCCTCTTAACCTGATGTTAACATTGCCCAATATATTCTTACACAACAGTATATTCAGCCTTTCTCAAGAATGAGAAATTATGTCCTCTTATGCCTCAAGCAGCAACGGAAAACTAGAATTAATCCCATTAATCTCATCCCATAACATTCCCACAGGGAAACATTGAGTGGCAATCCAGAAAGCCCCATTTCTCTCTCATTACTGGCAGGCACAGCGGAGACAATCCCTTATAGTATTTCAGCAGTCAGCACATCCAGCCAACATTACACTCTTTCTCAGCACATCAAGTTCTACAGGAAAGAGATGTTCTGAGGAAAGCTCCTCTCCTTTGAAATAAATATTCTCAGAGTCTTCGTTTGCCTGAGGAGAAACGCGATTCCGGAGTGTTCTATTTTAATAAAAAAATGTCTATACTCTTATCAACTTACTGCCAAATATGCCATTTTGTAACCACAGAAAATGGAAACCAAACAAAAGAATTAACCGGACACCAACTGTGAACATGGATAACACCACTCCAGTAAGAGTCACAGAGAACGGTAAATATGCAGCTCCCTTCCAGCACACCAGGTTGAAAGTTTACATGGTATGATACTTGACAGTTCTAAAAAAGCCAAAACTCAGAGAAATGATTCAGGACAGTTCTAGTTCTCTTAGTTTCCACGTTCACTTAACAATTCATGGCCAACGAATTCAGTGAAATGTGATCCAAATTCAATAACCACCAATTACTAGTCGTTTTGTTGTTTGTACAGAGTACTTGAACAAAGGTTGATGTAACCACTCCCCAAATTAAAAGTGTCATAACATGTCATTAACATGTCATAAGGTGTTTCTGAGTATCAATTAAATCAAAAGACAACTAACTGCTAAAGAGTCAAACAATAAGCACAATATTATAGTATACATTGCGTTCAGAAACTGAATTCCTTTTAAACAACAGGCTAGACGTGGCTGGAAGAGTCCTGTCTACTCTTTAGAAGATAAACATATTCTCACAAGTGTATGGTAATTAAACCAAACCCAAAGCATGCCAACATTTATCAACTAATTTGGATAAACAAGACATCCTTGAGGCCACTTGCTGCAGCTTCATTTGCATTTCTGTAGCAGCTAGAAGTTTCCACAATGGAAATGGGAAGCTGGATCTGGAAACAAACTTAGAGGCCAGGCACCTGCCACAAGGCAGCACTTTGGAGGAAGAGGCACCGTGGCTTCACCAACTTTTGTGGTGCTTTAGAACAACAGAAACTAAACTCTTGGTGACAAGTACCAGAGGTACATGTACTCACGGCTGCATTTCCTTATAATTTATGCTTTCCATCTCCAGTGACCTTTTCAGCTTTGTAATTCAGAATTTAACCTGTTGGTCTGCTACAGTAACGCGCCACTTCCGTTCTGACTGGTGCTACAAGACACTTGGTTTCTAGGCAAGCAAAGAGACCAGCAATGCAGTGTTGCATGCAGATCTCCCGGGTGCAAGGTTTAGTTGCTTTTCCTATCATACTTCAAAGGTCAAGTCAGGGTCTGGCAGCATCAAATGTTCCTGCACTGTGATGTTAACTAAATCCTTCTGGAAAAGACAGTTTTATAATGTATCATTGTGGGATTTCCAAACATTGAGGCACATTCCAGTTTTCCAGGCAGATCAAGGAAGCAAAATAAAGAAGAAAATACAGAAAGCTCTAGGAAAATCTTTTAGGATCAATAAAAGGCAAGCATTTTGCAAAACTACTGTTCTTGAAGCTCATGCTTCAACTGCATATATAGACTTCGCTATGATTTAAATCCGAGCATCCTTAAGACCATTTACAAGACAGGTGCACATGACTAATAGACAATGAGCTCAGACACGTGTAACAGACAAGTACACCTGAAATACAGGAGGAAGAATTCTAACAAAAAAGTAGGTCAGATACAAAATAAATGGCCTCACTCATTCAAATATCACTGTATGACTATTCGTGAAACTCCAATTCAAGAAACAACTGTTTTTCAGTATAAACTTCAACTTCAATTCTACTCCACATTATGACATAAACAAAGTAGGCTTTATTATTGTTATTATTATTTAAGAATATTACTCTTTGACCAACCTAAGGCAGGTATTTACTTCCAGCCCAGGAACAAGGGTAAAAAAATGCAGCACCCTGAGCAGAGGCAGCATCAGCAAGCTGGCAGGACCTATGTCTTTCTTCCTCTCCTTCCCTGTACCTGTACAGCAGTAAGCCAAGCTGAGTCTAGGTATATAGGTGCAGAACACTGGCAATAGCACCTGGAAGGTGCCTTATGTACTTGCTTTAAAAGAAAACACAAAAGAAGTATTGACGATCGATGAATATCAATGGCCTACTGAGTCAAGTTAGAAATCTAAAGAAGTAATTTGAGAACAGCTTGCAAAATTTTCAGATATAATTTTTAAATATTGTTTAAAAATGAGTTTAATATACTGGAAAGATCATTTAATTACAAAGCTATGTTGACATCTTTACAGAAGACTATAGTAAGAACTTGTTCATTCTCCTGTGGACTTGGCTCAAAAACCATTCATTAATGATATCTACATATGAGAGCCTGCATTTCTGCACAGCGATCTAACACACCTCAGACCACTGCCTTGATCCTACAATCCCATAAGCACATTCAAATAACTTGTTTTATTCACTTAAATGTGCATAACAGACTTCATGTCCAGCTTTCCAAGGCAGAATGGCAAAGGAGGAAAGGGAGTAAGCCTTCCCAAGAAAAGCTTGCTAGTTTTCAATAAGCTTTTATTTTTAATAGAATTAACACAATGCTTACTAGCACAGGACTTCTGAAGAGAATATACATTCAGAGGCCTAAAACAAAGTCAACTTTATTAGACGAAAAAATTAACATTTTTTTTCTTTTCAGGAAAGACAGGTTTGTGTCTGGGATACTGACATTACTACACAGCTAAAAAAAGGAGTAAATAATGTGCTTCAGGAAGTTTATCGTTCTGTCTCCTGTGCAGAAGTGATACAATATCTGCCTCAAAATCTACCGCAAGAGGACTGATCAAACTAAACAATGTGGGTGAAATCTGGCTCACTGCCTTGGTGAATGCGGTCTGTCTGCTGGAAGTATGAGCAGTTTTACGACATGTACTCTCTCCCCATATGCTGTCTCAGTGTGTCTGCCATTAGTGTTTAAGTACATGGAGGAAAGAAACTGCCTCATAACAAGCAGAGCCCAGTTTGCACCAATTCCAGTCAGAGGAGAGGATGCATTCATCCCACTGCAGTCCCAGAGCGGCAGGCAGCACTGTCCAGCTCTCAGAGGCTGAAGAACGATTAACTGAGGCCTTTTTAGCTAGCTTAAAGCTTTAAAAACATTTAACAACCTTTAGAACTACACATGAAGCATGCTAATGATGGATGGTGAGGAAAGATGAATTATTCCTCAATGTCAGCTAAGGATATTCCTATTTTTTTCCTACGGTTGGCTAGCATAAAGCTTTGGGTTACTTGCTCCTCTTACTCCCTTTTTCAAGAACAGTTCCAACAAAACGAGTTACGTCAGTTAAGGTGATCTTGAGGAAAACACTCTGAGAACTTGGGTATGTACAAAGGAAGAGTCAATAAAAAATAATTAACATTGATGGATGGTGATCTAAGAGTTTAAGAATGGATCTCAACATTACTGTCCCAAACAAGACTACATACATAAACAATTTTCAAACAGAATTTCACACAGTCTTAAGAAGCAGCTCAGAAATTATTATGGAGAAAAAAAAAAAAAAAAAGCATTTTTTTGAATGAATTTCTTTTCAAGTAAGTCACATTTGGGAGTACTAATGCTCAATATCATCAAAAATGCGCAAGTAAAAGATGAGATACGGAGGCAAACTGGCTGTCCTATAACGAAGAATCAGAACAACTCTGTTTATTGAGCTAAAGAACTGTTTAAGAATCTCCTTATCAAGACAGAAATCAGGATGAAGGTATTGTCACTTCTCAATACACAACAAAAATATGGCTTTGCTATTTGATGATTAGCTTCACAGGTTTGTACTTGTGACTGGGAAACGCAGGCCAGTGGTATGATTTTAAGCATAAGATAAACAGAGTTAGGCAGAAAAAGCTGCTTAGAATCCAAAGGGAAAAAAAAAGAAAGGGGAAAAAAAAGGAAAAAAAAAGATGCAACAGAAGTATCACTAGAAAAGACAGCTAACTAAGCATAATTCCAGTACTGGCTTTAGGCACAGTCCAAACAAGGCATCATCTAAGGTAACAGACTGAAATACACTGAGGAAACCTCTAGCTGTCAGTACCACAGATTGAGGTTAGCAGAGACAATTCTGCATTTACTCAATGCTACGGATGACCAAAATGCACAGATACAGAGAAGTTCAGATCCATTTGAGATGGCCACAGAATCAAAACAGTTATTTTCTCTAAAAACCTCAGAGGCATATATAATTGCAACCCCAGCAACTCAGAAAAACCTCACTGTTTTCATATGTGCAAAATTTAGTAGATGACAAAGCTGATCTCAACAAATTCAGGCTTAAATCAATGTTCTCACCTCAGCTTGAAAATCACACCACTAAAATTCCAGTATTTGTAAAGGCCAAGCTAAACAGTGACAGCTGGGACCATTTTAGCTTATCTGGAAACTCAACTTCCACACAAGACGGTCTGATAAATCCCACTGGCCTCCTGGAGGGGGGTCTGGGAAGTTCTATTCTGAATTTAGTTGGTAACTTTCTTGGTCGAAGTGATGCAGATTGCACTGAAAAAATAATATTTCCTGACTGCCAAACTTAAGCCGCAAAAAGCTGTCATAAAACAACCACCATAAAAAAAAAATCATAAAGAAGACCTTTGAAGAATTTGCCTGTACATGGTATTCCCAGGCTCTCTATCCCAAGCCTCAAGCAGATGATCCTTTGGTCTTGATCAAAGTGAAGGAGTCCAACAGGCTAGACAAACAGCTTTAAACTCTAGACTACTGATGTGGAGCTTTTATGTAACTGCTTAAAAAGCTGGCAGTTAAAAACATGGCAACCATACCAGCCAGCCACCCGGAAATATCACAGAAAATGGTAATGGATCTGAAAGAATTTCCTGATGAACATATGCTACCCTCAGCTTTTTTCTTTTTTTTAATATGCTAAATAAACTGCAGCATAAGTGGTTTATAAATAAGCATTGTTAAGGAGACGTGTTTTATTCGTTAAAAAATTTTGCAAAAACTATGGAGGTAACTTGGAAAGAAGTATCTCCAAGAACTATCTCCTTACACTGCAAAAGGATATGTTCAGAATAAAAAATGAAGTGTCTTAATTAAAAGCAAAGTCAGAAAGCAGAGTTTTTAAAAGACAGTTACTTGAAAGGAAAAAACATAATTAAATCTTGTGATCTCATATGTTGGATCCAATCCCACAGACAGAAAATAAATACAAGGCCAACATCACATCTTCACGTGCTAATGTAACAATGTACACAACAACTTTTCCTGTATCTACTGTCCTTAAACTCAAATGAGATTCAATGCATTTCCCATGGGCATTTTTATTTCTCAAGTGCTCAAGTTGCTTGTTTGTTTAAAAAGGAAAAAAAAGGAAAATATTTCTAGCGTGACTCTGAAACAAACCAGTTGCTACTAGGACCAAACTGAGGATCAAAGTACAAACCCTTACATCACTCTAACATGCTCATGCTGGTGAATATTCTATTCCACTAGGAACAGTGTTCTTGATATATGCCTCAGCAGCCTGCAATTGTATTTATTTTAAATTCTGCACATAAGCTTTGTGGGATGTCACTATGAATGAGTTCTACATAATTAACCAAGCTTTCAGATCCAGTAATCAGGCACAGGTAGATAGTATCAGGCTAAATTACAAAGCTGTTCTTTATGGCCCATCCTCAGAGACAAACTACTGCCAAGGGCGATGGTTAGAAATCTTAATTATTTCAATAGCTGAAAATTGGCATGGCACCAAACAGGACTGTTTGCTGGTATTAAAAAAAAACATTAAGCACTGGAGCCATCATAGTCTTGGCATAGTTACAAGTTCCAAGGATTCAGACTGGAGGTTTATCTTAATGTTTCAGAATGTCTTACTATGAAAATCCTGCTGTAGCTAGGCAGTTTCAAAATTATAGCACCACTAAGGTCCTCCTAAAAAATCAAGCCTGGAAAGCAGTAATTAGACCATTTTCATTGCTATTCTCAAAAGAAATAATGAGATTTAGCTAATTTGCTAAGCTTGTTGCTTTTGTCAATAAACAGCCTATGGAAATCAATTCTGAAGCCTGCTGCACATGAATTCAGATGGGTCAACTCAGTAGGCACCAGAGAACCGTTACAACGCTGTGCAACTGGAAGATAAATTAAAAAATGGTGCTAAATTCTCAGTTCATCTAGGCAGCCAGGGATCTGCTGAAAGATATTTTTGTTAAAACAACGGGATACTCCTGGAGCTGTATTACCAGAAATCATCTGATACCTGTGGAGCTGATGACCTCAGAAGATCAAAGATGTTTGCTGGATAGCTAAGTCACAACCCAAGTAATATTGGAAGAAGGAATAAAACCCCCATGAAATTCTACTTCAGGGACTACCAGCTGTGCCAACACAACTGACTTGGTCAAACCAGGAAGCATATCTATTCCTGACATAGGGCAACTGTTTCAATGTCTGAACCACTGGAGTAATGCTTAACAGCAAAGAATGAATGGAAATTGTGTGCTTAAGTTTGTGGTTGGAGCAGGGAACCAAAAGCACTTGCCGAAGACTTTCTGCATCCAGTTCTGAGCCCCCCAACACAAAAAGGACATAAAGCTGTTGGAGGGGGTCCGGTCCAGAGGAGGGTCACAAAGATGATAAGAGGGCTAGAGCACTTCCCCTACGAAGACAGGCTGAGAGAGCTGGGGCTCTTCAGCCTGGAGAAAAGAAGGCTCCGAGGAGACCTTGTAGTGGCTGTCCAGTACTTGAAGAGGGCCTATAGGAAAGCTGGGGAGGGATTTTGCGTAAGGGAATGTAGCAGTAGGACAAGGGGAAATGGCTTTAAACTGGAAGAGTGGAGATTTAGACTGGGTATTAGGAAGAAATTCTTTACTGTGAGGCTGGTGAGACACGGGAACAGGCTGCCCAGAGAGGTTGTGGATGCCCCCTCCCTGGAGGCCTTCAAGGCCAGGCTGGATGGGGCTGTGAGCAACCTGGTCTACTGGGAGATGTCCCTACCTATAGCAGGGGGTTGGAACCAGATGATCTTAAAGGCCCCTTCCAACCCAAACCATTCTATGATTCTATGAGAGTGCAGAATACAACAGAGGATGAACGGTTCTACATCCCTGTGGAAGTCTGGGCAAGTTCCCCAGCTGCAACAGATGCCTGCCTCATCGATGTGATACGGGATGGGGTCTCTACAAACCCTGACTCAACTGGAGAAGAAAGGGTTGATGCTACCCTTCCCCCACCCACATGTGCACAAATGCTGAATCCCACCTACTCCCACCTCACATGCAAACAACAGACACATATGCGAAGTATCTCCTTTTTGCAGTAAATAAAAAGAACTATGACTCAACAGTCAGGTGTGTACCTGCCACCTTAAATTAAAAGACCACAGACTACACTGGAACCAAGAGTGGTGATGCGGATTTTCCTTACCCATCTACCCAGCCTCTCCTTTCATGCTAGATTAAAATGTTACACAAAGCATATCATCATAGCTTATCACCAATAAGGTGTGGATATATAAATATACATATATATACCCAGTGTCTTATGCTAACTATTGTAGCGTGATACAAATAAACATTTAATTGATTGTTTGGTGTCATTTCACCTTAATTTAGCCCAAGGGAGTTTCAAAACCTCAACAACCCTGATCTGACTGGGTCATGACAGGTACCAAAATTAATTCTGCTTGATCTTAGGTATCAAGCTTTGTTGACTCATTTGATTCATTTAGCCAGATATAAAAATATGTTATTAAAACATATTATTTTATATATATAATATATATAATATAACATATATATGTTAAAACATATTATTAAAACATATATTATGGCTATTTAAACATCTTATCATACATCTTCAAACAAGTTTTATTGTGCCAGACACACAATATGAGACAGATGACAAGAGCTATATAGGTATTCATTCACTTCTAGTACACAGTACACAGTACACCTGATAAGAGCATCCAAACTCAGCATGAAATGCAGAAAACATTCAAATGTTTAAATAAACTGCAGAAATTAAATATTGTGAAGGTTTGTAGTACTGGACTGATTACGAACCACACAGAATTTTGGAGCTGTATCAGTGAACAAGCTTATCCCCACACCATCCTTAGCACTTTGTTGCTATGCGCTAAAGGCTCACTAAGGTCTTCCTAGAGACCTCAGCACTGGACAGTCTCATAAAATGTGCTAGGGCCAGAGCCATTACAGACTCATTACAAACGTTTTAAGTTATCAAATCCTGAACTAAATCTTGGCTTGTATATACCTGACTTTTTTTAAAGACAACTGAAAACACACAGTCATTTCTTCTGCGCTCTTCAGACTAAAGAAACTCGCTAATTATAGTGAATTAGTCCATGAAGAGAAGAAAAAAATAACAACAAATCCTTAAAATTGCATCAAGAAGTATAATTATGTTGCTATACTTTTTGTAGTTTTATTGGAAACTACTGACAATTTTAAATACATATATTCCAATTAAAATAAAACATTCCCAGTTGAAGTAGGAGATTATGCTGATTACTTAGAACTTCATTAAGCAAACAAGTCTATCAGAGATACTAACTGTCATGGCATTTAAAAAAAAAAGGAAAATATTTACTCATGAAGTAAGCTGTATATTACAGAATTACAGAATTTCAAATGATTATGCCTATACTTATATTTCCACTCAGATAAAAACCTTCCCAGCTAGGACTTCTGCCTGGAACCATATTACTAAATAATAACCTCCTTAGATTTCAATTATACTTTCATATAAAAGACTGAAATATACATACACTTTAGTTTCATAGTCCTTCCAAGCTTTGTCAAAGGGCTTTTTCAGGTCCTGTCAAGACCAAAAAGAAATAATAATGCAGTTACTTATTTACATGAAGAATACTACAGATATAAATATGAATCTATGCCACTTGCAGCGCCTACTGGAACAAAGAATTCTGCTTGTTCTCGCAAAGCTCACATAAGGATTGTGTAAATGCAATCTCGTACATGGGATTAATACTTTCACATTTTTATAAGCATCTCTAGGAGTCTATATGAGTTAGATTTTTCAACAATATTAAAGCAGCATTTGATTGTTTTCTCAAGGCAGGAACATGGGTATTAAGTACACTTTTTCTGACACAGAAAAACTGAAGAAAAAGAGGAGCAAAACACACTAAGCAATCAACAGAAAGGTCATAAGTGTATAAATAATCACAGGTGTATAAATAATCGTTTCATCCTTCAGTAACATACAAAGACCATTTTTAGTCTGTGTACATCTTCTTCTTCCTTCAGTGCCCTAGAACAATAGCTGCCAGTTGCTTCCTGTTTGCTCAGCAGTAAATGAAGTGTAAGCCAAATACATTTGCTGGCTATGGGCTTTGAAATTTATTATAAACATATCATCATTAGAGTTCTAAGTTATTATTATTTCAAATAGGAAATATCTCCAGGGCACAAGTAGCCTTTCTTCAGAAAAGCAGTATGTTCATTCAGTGCTTTTCTTAAAAAGGTATGTTTAGAGTGCTAAACATATATACTAATAAAAATTCTTCATTTTTAAGTGCTATCCACTTTCAACTAAGTAAATATCTATAAATTAATAATTCTTACAACTCCTTCTCTGCTAATCTTCTATATCTCAGGACTGTTTTTAAAGGTTCCAAATGTTTTGTATATGTAGTCAACAGCATGCTGTATTTGAAACCACAAACAGAAGGGACGACTCAATTCATAATAAAAAATAATTCTCTTGTTTATTAATAAGTCTTATATCAAATAAGATTAAAATAATACATTAGCTAAATGTATCTATTGTACCAACAGTAATTTAATATATAAATAAGAATATAAACATACCCCTTTTACTCCTTTCAGATCTCCCTTCAGCAAACTGTCCAAGGGAAAAGTGATTATGTTGTTCATATTCTGAATCTATAAGACAAAAAATTACATCAGAATACATTTAATGTATTTTAATGTAGCATGCACGTTGTCTCAATGCACAAATAACAAAAAGTTTCAGTAAGTAATCTTCATAGAACCATTAAGGGTGGGAAAAAACCGTAAGATCATCAAATCCAACTGTCCACCTACCACCAGTACTGCTCACTAAACCATGTTCTTTAGGACAACATCTACACATTTCTTAAACAACTCCAGGGACAGTGACTCCACCACCTAACTGGGCAGCATGTTCCAGTGCCTACCCACTCTTTTGGAGAAGCTTTCCTAATATGCAACTCAAACCTCCCCTGGCGCAACTTGAAGCCATTACCTCGCGTCCTATCACAGATAACTAGAAGAAGAGGCCAACTCCCCCTCACCACAGCCTCCTTTCAGGTAGTTACAAAGAGCAATAAGGTCTCCCCTGAGCCTCCTCTTATCCAGACTGAACAATCTCAGTTCATAGAATCATAGAATTAGCTAGGTTGGAAAAGACCTACAAGATCATCCAGTCCAACCATCCACCTACCACCAACAACCCCACTAAACCATGTTTCTCAACACCACATCTAAATGTTTCTTGAACACCTCCAGGGACGGTGACTCAACCACCTCCCTGGGCAGCCCATTCCAGCGCCTGACCACTCTTTCAGAAAAGTAGTGTTTCCTAATGTCCAGCTTAAATCTGCCCCGGTGCAGCTTGAGGCCATTCCCCCTCGTCCTGTCACTAGTTATAAGAGCGAAGAGGCCAACCCCCAGCTCACTACAACCTCCCTTCAGGTAGTTATAGAGAGCGATGAGGTCTCCCCTGAGCCTCCTCTTCTCCAGACTGAACAATCCCAGCTCCCTCAGCCGCTCCTCATAAGGCCTGTGCTCCAGACCCCTCACCAGCTTCGTCGCCCTCCTCTGAACACGCTCCAGGGGACTCAATGTCTTTCTTGCAATGAGGGGCCCAAAACTGGACACAGTACTCAAGGTGGGGCCTCACCAGCGCTGAGTACAGAGGGATGATCACCTCCCTACTCCTACTGGCAACACTATTTCAGATACAAGCCAGGATGCCACTGGCCTTCTTAGCTGCCTGAGCACATCTTATATATTATTTTCCTTGCACTGCTTTATAAAGAGGCTTATCAGTACAACCAGTAATCAAAGATATAGTAACATGAGTTAATTAAACTTACTCTGAAGACGTTACAATCCAAGCCAGCAAGAAACTAGCAGAATTCCTGCTCACGTAAATATCTCATCCAACAGCAACTGCAAAATGAGACCACTACTTCTAACACTGCCTGATTTTACTGTTTAAATTATATCAAAACAATGACACAATTTTTCTGAGTTTTATTATGTTTTTTAATTCGTGAGTATAATTTAATCTTGTTTATTTTGAAGTCTCTTCAGGCACATTCATAAAACTCATCTCTTACTCACACTACGTAGTGTCTTACTCTGGCACAAATTACAAAGACAAAGAAATCTGGCCTTTAAAAAGCCACTAGTTAAATATTTAGTGTATATTCTTAGAAAGTATTATGTTTGCCATTTACCTATCAATATAAACTTTTAAATAAAGATTTTATGGAGTCTTGTGTAAGTAAGTAATTCAGGAGTGAACAAATAATCCAAGACGAAAAAAATCTTCACTTCGAATGAAAACTAAAAATGAACATACATAAATTTAGATAAATAAATTAATAAAATAAAAAAATGGTTCTGAATAGATATTTTGATAGAGGAAAAGACTGAAGAAAAAAAGTAGGAATAAGAAATAAAGTAGCATACACTAGGAAAAGAAACACTTCATTTCCAGCCCTTTATAATTCAGGGACAACGTTCCAAGTATGAGCCAGGATAGCTAGGCACAGAGATTAAACTACAAGAACCCCAACAGACTGAGCTGAACATAATAAGCAGAGTGCTGATTAACTTTTGCAGCAGTGAAGTGCCTTTCGGTGGGTTTCTTTTTTTGTCGGTATTGTTAACTGTTTTTTTAAAATGTGTTTTTTTCAAGAAGCACAGAAATGTATATATGAGAGCATATTTTCAGAACTGTTTTTAGTAGAGGAAGAATTTTGCATCATGTAACAAATAATGTTTCTGTTCCTGAAGAAACATTGTCAGGAATATCAAAATGTCATTTAGCATAACCCAGTTGGAGAAGGAATGACATTAACAGGAATTTTAAGAAAAAAATATTTCCAACTGCGAAGCCTCAGCCTACCCAGAATGGAAAAATACAAAAGATATCTATCATCCTTGGTGGTCTCACTAGAGCAAACTCAGGGGTTCCATCCCCAGTGGTCCCCATGCTCAGTGATGCTCAACAGCTGCTATTAAAAACAAAAGAACAAACAGAAAACCAAATCCCTCCCTTTCCTCTTCGAAGATGCTAATTTATTGCATTTGCTTGAAATTTCAGCCAGCGACCAGAGAGAAAGAGAACATACATAAATTTTAAAGCTTGAAAAGTTTAGGAAAGTTGAAGAAATAAAATCTGGTCAATTAAGTTTCGACAATAAATCACATTTCCCCTCCTCCACTCTACTTTTCCTTCTCCCAGAAAAGCTGCAGGATGCAACCACAGCCCTTTAGAATCAACAAGTTAAATTCCAACTCTTTGTGTTTGTTTTTAAAATAATTCTTATAAAAACTGTATGAGCAACATCTACACATGCTTAGCTGACAGCACTGGAAACAATCAACCTCCTAAGTTCTCAGCAGCACTACAACATCCACATACCAACATAACAGTGTCTAAAGTTAACAAAATAGTACATTATAAAATATAAGTGAAACAGCTTAAATTACGCAACACTTAGGTAAAAAAATAAAAACTTCTACAAGAAGACTGATGAAATGCACACACCCGTGGACACAGACACCCAGAATGGCTATCCAAGAGGAGAAGCAGAAGAGGCTTCATGAAAGATCTCATCCTACGCAAGATGTTCTGCTGTGTTTTTCTGCTTTATCACTATGTTGTAGTAAAAGGTCTAACCTAAAGATCAATGCCTTCACAGTCTTCATTTAAATACGCTTCAAATCCACATAATCAAGCAGAAAGCAAGAATTAGGTGTTTCTCAACAGCAGATTCAAGACAAGTGTTTCTTCCTTAAGCCATAAAAATGGCAGACCCTCAACTATTCAGAGAGACATATTCATACAACCAACCATCAGCCTTCAAAACAGTTCTGGATATTCCCTAGAGATTCAGTTAATGGGGCATGAACTCATGTTCCTAAATAGAATACTCTAGAAGAATTAGGATATATTTTTTTAAGTAGGGACAATGTTTGTCTATTCAAATTAATTCCTTCTGTGTGCTACTACCTGTAAGTTATTATCAGTCCATTGTATCCCCTATGTTCCTGATTTGCTTGCAACAAATGTAAGCATACATTATGCATGAATTTGTCATTATTAGCCTAGTTAGATGAATCGTACTTGTTCATATTTATAAATCAGCAAAGCAGGATACATAAGAACGATCTTACATTTTTTCCCTCTTTTTTGAGAAGTTTAAGCTGAACTATCAAAAAAATATAGATTCATTTTTGGCACGCAGTGAAGCATTAATATGCTGCAGCTCCTACTATGTGTATACATAGACAGCTAAAATGTATACAGCTATTTATGTTTTAAAATATTTTTTTAAAAGAGACATGCACAAAAGTGCATGAAAGCTTCAAAGAAATTAAAGTCACCCTGTGCCAGAGGAATACAACCAAGTTCCACATGTTTTGGGGAAAAAAAAAAGATATGAAAAGTAAAGCAAAGAAATAGTTGACCTGGTTTCCACTTCCAACACTGCTGCTTAGGCAGACTTGCAGTTTTCCTCTGACAGCCTCCAACAAGATAAGATGACAGAGACAGGATAATAAATTAAAACTTTGTAAGTTGGAGAAAGCTCAGAGGAGGAGAAGAATAAATGGCAGGAGGGAGAATGTAAAAATAAACGAACTCGTGGCTGCCAGAAGTGATGGTAGAGGCAACAGACAAGCCAATATTTGCTAAGCAGGAAGATTTTCAAGGAGCTTAAGAGTCTGTGGCTAAACACTGAAGTTCTTCATTTGCCAGCACTCCTATTTATTTTAATGAGACTTTTTTTTCAGAATTGCTTTAAATCCAGGACAAAACAAACAAAATAAGCAAACTAAAAAAGAAACCAAAAGCTTTTTCACTACTTCAGAAGGAACTTTCTTAACACAGAGTGATTTTCATTGAACTAAAACTCAGACACTTGAAGAACCTGCGACATGACTCACGCTGGCGTTACCAAATTCTAGATGCATCCCATGTACTGAGAAGCTCTGGGCTTTCTCAACCACCAATGAACTCAAGTGTTTACAAGTGCCAATTTTGCTTGCTGACTGGTAATTATTTTCTTTTTTTTAAGGCAAGTTCTATTGCACTGAAAAATTTCCAACAGTTTTTCCAGTGACTTGAGTAGGACAGGATCAATCAACATGGGCATGGAGTGACTGAAAACCGAAACAGGCCCTACAGAAGAGATGCAGTTTGTTTGTCTGAACTTTGAACTTCTGGCATCTAACCATAAGATTTTGGAAAATCGTGAAACAAGAACTTTCAACTTTGCACCATGCTTGGCTCCCACGCACCAGGACACGATGCTACCTTTTGAGCGTCCTTGCTCCCAGCCCTGCCTGCAACATGATCATGTGTCTGGTAAGCAGGACAAGCTGACTTGGTGGCATAGCAATGACTGGTGTCACACTACAGGGAAATGGACTCCAGCGAAGCAGTGACTTCCCAACACTAAATGCCCACATGGGGATGCTCACTCAGCTGGCTATAAAAACATCCTCACATAAGATACCGAATGTTGATCACAGAATCTTAGCAGTTGGAAAGAACCTCTGGAATCATCTAGTCCAACCACCCTGCATAAGCAGGTTCCCTAGAGAAGGTAATGTGATGCCACATACTACTGGCAATGACCACTATACCACCACCAACAGACAAATTACAGATTGGGATCTTCTTGATTACGATCTACAAGCATAAAATACCAGGAAATACATTTTTTAAATGCATTCTTAAAAGCATAAAGTGTATGACTCTAAAAGCAAAGGAAGAAGAGACTTGAGGTTATTCCAGCACATCTTCCTTGCCAGTGGAGAATTCCCAACCGTACATTCTCTAACTAAGGTTAAAAAATCTAAGTGGAAAGCTTCCACTGCTTTCTCTGGGCCACCTCATCTAATATTTTTCACAGTGAGAGCCCATCTACATGCAATTTATTAAGTTCCCCTTCTGCAAGCACACAGTTATCTTTTGAGCCAAACCCATTCTTCTAAGCCTTCTTCATAAAATAACCTATTTAAGCCCCGATCATTTTTTTCTTACTGTCCTCTGATTTCTTTCCAGTTGGATCAATATCATTTTGGCAAAGAAATAAAGATAAGATTCCAGACAGAGCTGAACCAGTGCCATGTAAGGAGGAATTATTACATCCTGCTTTTCCTAGCACCTACAACCATAAGGTCTACTGCACTTTCTGTACTTTCCTACTTACTGCAAGTGCAAGCCTTAACATCTCTTTCCAGATTTACATAAAAGTTTACACTGCTTTCTGATTATTTGAATCCCTCTAGACCGTCTGGGTAGTTCAGTGTTCAGTAGCTCCTGAAGATAATTTTTAATGTTTATGTATTTTTCTTGATTTATTTTTCGTGACCTAGAATATTACTCTCAGGCCTGTCAAGGTTCCTCTGGATAACAATCCCTACCCTTCATTGACAACACCACACAGCGTGGTGTCATCAGCAAACTCACTGACGAGTGCACTCAATCCCATTGTCCACGTCACCAGCAAAGATGTTAAATAGCACTGGTCCCAATACTGATACCTGAGGAATACCATTCATCTTCATGTGCACGCTGAGTCGTTGACCACAACTCTTTGAGTGCAATCATCCAGGTACTTCATTATCCACCAACTAGTCCCTCCATTAAATCCATGTCTCTCCAATTTAGAGACAATGATGCCATGTGGGACAGTGTCAAATGTTCTGCACAAATCCAGGTAGATGACATAGAATGATAGAATGTCTTAGGTTGGAAGGGACCTCAAGGATCACTAAGCTCCAACTCCCCTGCCGCAGGCAGGGCCGCCAACCTCCACATCTAATACTAGATCAGGCTGCACAGGGCCCCATCCAGTCTGGCCTTGAACACCTCCAGGGACAGGGCATCCACAACCTCTCTGGGCTGCCTGTCCTAGCACCTCACCACTCTCACAGTAAAGAACTTCCCCCTGATATCTAACTTAAAAATCTTCCCTCCTTCAACTTAAAACTATTTCCCCTTGTCCTGCCACTATCTACCCCTGTAAAGAGTTGACTCCCCTCCTGTTTGTAGCCTCCCTTCAGGTACTGGAAGGCTGCAATGAGGTCACCCCGCAGCCTTCTCTTCTCCAGGCTGAACAAGCCCAGCTTCCTCAGCCTGACTTCGTAGGGGAGGTGCTCCAGCCCTCTGATCACTTTTGTGGCCCTCCTCTGGACCCTCTCCAGCAGCTCCCTGTCTTTCTTGTCTTGGGGGCCCCAGAGCTGGATGCAGTACTCCAGATGGGGCCTCATGAGGGCAGAGTAGAGAGGGATAATCACCTCCCTCTCCCTGCTGGCCACCCCTCTTCTGATGGAGCCCAGGATACCATTTGCTTTCCAAGCTGCAAGAGCACACTGCTGGCTCATGTCCAGTTTTTCATCCACCAGGACCCCCAGGTCCTTCTCTGCAAGACTACTCTCAAAGATTATTCCTCCCAGTCTGTATATACGCCTGGGATTCCTCCGGCCCAAGTGCAAAACCTTGCACTTTGCTGTGTTGAACCTCATTAGATTCACCTGGGCCCACCTTTCGAGTCTGTTGAGGTCCCTCTGAATGGCATCCTATAAGTGCTATTCCCTTATCCACCAGTGTTGAAAGCCCATCACAAAAGGCCACCAAATTTGTCAGGTATTATTTGCTCTTAGTGAAGCCACCTTCATTAAGGAGGCTGTCACCTCCTTCTTTTCCATGCGCAATACCATAGTTTCCAGGAAGATCTGCTCTGTGATCTTACCAGGAATAGAGATGAGAGTGACTGGCCTTTCGATAGCAGCTTAGGAACTTCATCTGCCAGGACACTTGGATGCACAGGACTCTAACCAACCAGATCCCTGAAAAAGCCAAAGCCTGCTCTCCAGAAGCAAGCTTGCTGTGCACCCTCCTCGCTGCCCGAAGGATCTCAAATTCCACCATTTCACAGTCACTGCAGCCAAGGATGCCCTTGAGCTTCGTGTTCCCCATCAGTTCCTGCTTGAGGATGAGAACAAAGTCAAGTACAGAATCTCTCCTTGTTGGCTCCTTTATCACTTGGAGAGGGAAGCTATCATTAGTACATTCCAGGAACCTCCTGGATTGCTTATGTCCTATTTTGTTGTCCCTGCAACATACACTGGGGTGAGTTAAGGTCCCCATGAGGACCAGTGCTTGAGAACATGAGGTTGCTTCTCTTTCTACAGATGGCTTCATCTGCTCAATCTTCCTGGTCGGATGGCCTGCAGCAGAACCCCCACTATAATGTCACCTGCCCCTGCCCTTCCTTTAACCCTGACCCTAGAGCTCTAGGTCAGCTCCTCATCCATCCCCAGGCAGAGTTCCATGCACTCCAGCTGGTCACTGACATACAGAGTGACACGCCCTACGCCCTACCTACATCCTACGGTGTCTGTATTTTTCTATTCCAACACTCTGGTCATGGGAGCCATCCCACCACATCTCCATGGTGCCAGTAAGATCACAGCCCTGCAGGTGTGTGCATGTCTCTAACTCCTCTTGTTTATTCCCCATGCTACGTGAATTTGCGCAGAGGCATTTAAGCTGCGCCACTGATGAGGCTGACTTACTGAACTGGAATTGCCTCATGCTGATCTTTAATCATCAATCTTTAATCTTCACACATAATGCTCCAAACTCATATATATATCTGTAGCTCCCACATGTACTTAATTTAAATGAATACTTCTACTAAACTATACACATTTGTAAAGCTTCAGACACCAAATATACTTTTAAAACCCATTATCCAGGAGAGAAAATTCTGGACACAAAAATCTGTAAGTTCATTATGCAGTACCGAAATATATGTCCTTCTGTTTTCTTACTGGTTATCTTCTGCATCTAAGCAAAGAAGCTGGACATGAGCCAGCAGTATGCGCTGGCAGCCCAGAAGGCCAACTATTTTCTGGGCTGCTTTAAAAGAGGAGCGGACAGCAGGGAGAGGGAGGTGATTGTCCCCCTCTACTCAGCTCTTGTGAGGCCCCATTTGGAGTACTGCCTCCAGGCCTGGGGCCCCCAGCACAAGAAAGATGTGGAGCTCTTGGAGTGGGTCCAGAGGAGGGCCACCCAGATGAACAGAGGGCTGGAGCACCTCTCCTATGAAGAAAGGTTGAGGGAACTGGGCTTGTTTAGATTGGAGAAGGCTCTGGGGAGATCTCACTGTGGCCTTCCAGTGCTTGAAGGGAGCATATAAACAGGAGGGAGTATGACTGTTTACATGGGTGGATAGTGATAGGACAAGGAGGAATGGTTTTAAACTGAGACAGGGGAGATGTAGGTTAGATATTAGGAGGAAGTTTTTCACACAGAGGGTGGTGACGCACTGCAACAGGTTGCCCAAGGAGGCTGTGGATGCCCCATCCCTGGAGGCATTCAAGGCCAGACTGGACGTGGCTCTGGGCAGCCTGGTCTAGTGGTTGGTGACCCTGCACTCAGCAGGGGGGTTGAAACTCAATGATCTTTGAGGTCCTTTTCAACCCAGGCCATTCTATGATTCTATGAAATCTCCTTTCTTCTTACAGTTTTAAAATGAAGTAAAGTAAGAGCGTATGGTCAGAAAAATGCCACCACTGTTCTTCCATTACTCCTCACTGAAAATCCAAGGACTATTAATAAAACAATTTCTCACACTGAATCTCTTTCTTCCAGCTACCTTTTCCACAGTGAAGATAGCAGATTCCAGTCCTCTCAGTTACCATCAGGAAAAAAAAATGTCCAAGAAGCAATATGGTATGTGCCACAAAAAGTACTGCGTTAGCTCTAACACAGCAGAGAACCTTCCATCTTTTTTCTGTATTTCACTATCAAAAAAGACTTCTCAATTGACTGATCTTAAACACAATTCCAATTCAAAGCAAGTTCAAGGAAAATGTATAACTTGGTATTGGAGCTATGGCTAGAGAAAATACTGCAGAATACATCATAAATTGATCAAAGTATTAGGCAAAAGCGAGCAGCTACAAGGACCTGACATGCAATAAGCATCATTTTTTTTTCTCTTTAAGATGTTTCAGTAATCATTTCAAATTTGAAGAACTCCAGTTCTTCAAAAAAAGTAGCAAGGCAAAACACATAAAAACTCAAGCAATTGAAAGACCTGAACTTTAACTTAAATAGTTTACAGCTGATTAATTTGATTGTAACAAAAATTACTTCAGACATTAATATTTTAAAACTTTAATGTCTTGATAGGTCCATGAAAACATCATAGTCTTTTGAGAAACCTTTAAAAACACTAGAGAAAACAATAGCTTTAAAACCTTGTTAAAAGTAGAGCAACTTTATTATGTCTTTAATTTATCTTACTGAAGTTTGAAAGAAACTGTTTTTGCAGAAGCACTTTACAGCTACAGCTCTAAATGCCACCCAGACCGAGAGCTGACAGAACACATCAGTTTCGAGAAACAAAATCAAAATACAAGACAAAGAAAAACTTGACAGTAGCCTTAAAGCTTTGCCAGTGTTAAAAGCTTTGGCATCTGCTCCAGTCTGAACATGTCCTCTCACTTCCCTGCACATTCTCCACTTGTTTCAGCTAAAAATCTTCTGGGAAAATTCAGAGCCCTATGAAACTTCAGGGGCAAGTCTACCTAAATAATATCTTTCAATGTTTTGTTTTGTTTTGTTTTGTTTTTTAACAGCAGCAGGTTGCATATTGCTAGCCACATGTCTAACGAAACTATTTACAACCAAAGTGTCATCTACCTGGACTTCTCCAAAGCCTTTGACAGGGTCCCTCACCACATCCTTCTCTCCAAATTGGAGAGGTATGGATTTGAAGGATGGACTGTTTGGTGGATTAAGAACCGGTTGGCTGGTCGCAACCAAAGGGTTGTGATCAATGGTTCTGTGTCAGGGTGGAGGCTGGTCACAAGCGTTGTCCCTGAAGGCTCAGTCTTGGGACCGGTGCTCTCCAAGATCTTTATCAATGACATAGACAGTGGAATCGAGTGCACCCTCAGCAAGTTTGCAGACAACACCAAGCTGAGCAGTGCGGTCGATACAGCAGGGGGAAGGGAAGCCATCCAGAGGGACCTGGACAGGCTGGACAAGTGGGCCCATGAGAACCTAATGAGGTTCAACAAGGCCAAGTGCAAGGTGCTGCACTTGGGCCAGGGCAATCCCAGGTATTTATACAGACTGGGGGAAGAATTCCTTGAAAGCAGCCCTGCGGAGAAGGACTTGGGGGTCCTGGTGGACGAGAAGCTGGACATGAGCCAGCAGTGTGCGCTGGCAGCCCGGAAGGCCAACCATGTTCTGGGCTGCATTAAAAGAGGAGTGGCCAGCAGGGAGAGGGAGGTGGTGGTCCCCCTCTACTCGGCTCTTGTGAGGCCCCATCTGGAGTACTGCGTCCAGGCCTGGGGCCCCCAGCACAAAAAAGACGCAGAACTCTTGGAATGAGTCCAAAAAGACATCATATTCAAGGTCCATTCTATTTCTCTATTCCTCTGTTTCTTCAGTATTCCCTTGCTACTCAGAAGAAAAAAAAATTTAAATCTCAACAATATGAAGTACATTAGGAAAGAGCAGAACGTAGAGAGACCTATCCATCATCAGACATCTCTTTAAGAAAGAAGATGCCTATCCTATGGTACTACTAAAGAAACAACAAAACAAACCAACAAACAACATCAAACTGTCATGTCCATGTGCATTACATTTTATACATTTCAAAAACAGTAAAAATAAGAGCCACAGATTGAGAGAAACTAAAGACTTGGGTATGATCTCATAACTTATATATAGAAACTGAAGCAAAAATACGTAGATGATAGTGGGAAAACAGAACACAGGAAAAAAGATATCCTTTGGAGAGGACAAATTAAAAGCTATGTCTTAAGACAAATTTACTAAGATCCATCCATCTCCCATACATATACACTATGTTTTTGTTTTTCTTCGAAGTTAGTGGAAGGGAAGTTATTCATCTCAGAAATATTCTGTAAGTATAGTTATTATTAAGAGAACAAATACTTTGATAAAACTATATTATCGCTCAGCTTCTTAAAATAAAATACATTAACGACTTTTTTGCTGGGGAGGAGGGTGCAGCTCTTAGTAGATTGTTTTTTTAAACCACATTAACATGGCATTTCACAGATCCATTTGTTTAATGAAGTCACCATATTGCAGTTAGTGTAAGATAGAGGGTTTTTTTAGTCAACAGAAGGTATTAATCAGAAAACCCATTCTATTTCCCCTCCCATCTATGGAAAACTACTCAAGATAAATGACTGATTCACACTTGATAAGGATTCTCTTCTGACACATAATCTCAGATGCTATTTGTACAGCCAAAGATACTCAAATCGATATGACCAATATGAAATACATTTCATTGCAGACAAATATACTTGGGGCCAGATTCTCTCTTTGATATCACAATTGAGTAAAAAGAGAGGACAGCATCAGGGAGTGAATGAGACTGCCCTGAATCACATCAGCTGGAAACATTCCCCAAAGAACTGATTATGACCAGCTGGCTGCAAACTAGACATTTGGTCGAGATTCATAAAAGCATCTGATCTGTCCACATCCATTGATTTCAGCAGACACAGATTTTTAAATGTTTGTATCAATCTGGGTCATCTCCCTTTCCTCGCCCCTAGTTTAAGAGTTCTGTGGCTCCAGTTAACTCTGGATCTTGTCCAGACACAGATCTAGCTAGCAGAATGGAGAATCAGAATCTGCTGTTTGTGCTCTTTGATTAATGTGTGAAACTGAGGCTGAAAATTCTCCATTCATAATTAAAATTCCCATTCTTCCATTTGGCTCCAACCCACTTGGCTCACTGAAGAGTGTTTTTAAGTCTTACTGGCTTCAGTTGCAGGACTGGTCCCCAGTGGATACTACTGTCGCTATGACATGTTTCATTTCTTCTTCCTGCCTGTCCCCCTTGAGAAGCAAGAGACTCTCTTTTTAGAAATTCAAATGGAAAGTGTGAAAACATAAAGTAAAAGCAACATCAAAACCAAGTAAATTAAGTTGAGTTTTCCTGGTTTCACAAGTTAAAAACAGTATAACTTTGTTGTGGGAAGCATTTAGACGTGAGAATTGCCAGAAGAGGGTGAAGTGGTTGGGTTTGGGGTTTTTTTTTTTGAGTTGTGAAAGGTAAAGGCTAAGGCGTGAGATGTTTTCCCTAAGCCAAGTTTTTCTTTTTTGTTTATTTATTTATTTTAAGAACAGTGATTGCTAAAACAGAAGTTATCATCAACTTAAAGAGCTGTTGTAATTCAGAAATATAGAAATTACAGAGCCATTACAAAGGCAACATGTTTTTATTCAAGTAATTCTTACCAAATTTTTGAAGAGTGCAGTTAATTCCTTTGTAAACACAGAAAATTTTAAAAATGCTGTTCCCAAATCTGGGTCATCCCTGCAAACACAGTTGCCTCCGAATTTCTCCAGTGCTTGTGTGTACTGTTCTTCATTTTCCACATGAGCTTCAAAAAGAGCAAAACATGAAAATACTGTCAGCAGATAACAGGTTATAAAAATTATACCCAAGCTTAAAAAAAAAACAGCAGAAAAAAGCAACTTTTCAGAAGGTTTCTCGCTAAGAATGTTTACTTAATACAATTAAAAATATATACATATTTTAACAGTTATGCTGGAAGTATGAAGTAATTCACTAATTCTGGTTTATGTGCATCTATCCACATGCTGTACAAAGGATAATGTGTCATTGCAACAGGACAATCAACTGACAAGCATCCAGTTTAGAAAGTCATGCAATATTTCTGTAACATACAAGGGACCACATACCTCCTAATTCCTATAATGAACACTTACAGTCTTTTATTAATGCTCTCTAAATTTAACTGCTGTGTGCTGAACGAAGAATCAGGGGAGTGGAAACACTGGCAGAGTCCTGAATCCCTACTGTACAGGGCAATAGGTCAAAGATTCTCAGGTCATCTTAGGAAGCAGACTACAAACATTACAGATGAGGATGCAACCCGTATCCATGTTAGCTCTCTGATCCAGACCAGCAGTGGGGATCTGAAGTGAATCCTAGCAGTCTGCATTTCACATGAGATGACTTAGTTCTCAGAGCAGTTTAGGTTCCCTCCTAAGAGGACAGAACTTTCTCAGAAGTGCCCCAGTGTCTAATGGAGATGACAGGCTCTGAATATAGGTGTAGTCTGCACTTCCTTAATGCTCTTCAAAGCTTTGAACTCCATGTGTTGAGGAGTTATTCCGCCCAGGGAGTGAGATGAAATCTAGGCCAAAGGAGGTTCCCTGATTCAAATATAAGGGAAATGTGAGGGGTCTCCATCTTATCTACATCTAGCTAGTGACTCAAATCCTAGTCTACCAGTTACTGTCCAGTGTAGACAGACATAAGAAGTTCACGTCAAGCCAGTCTGAGGAATAAAAAAACCTCTTTCTGAGCCTAGTGATCAAGTTAAGCTTGAGCACACAAGGCAAAGCACATCAATTTGGCACCTGAGTAAGTTACTACTGCCTATTTCTTATTCTAGTTGTAGCAAATGTCTAATGGTTCAAAAGAAGTAAGAAAAAAAAAACCCACACCCTAGAAAACGAATCACGCATGAATAAGAACAAAGAATCCTTCTTGGCCAGTGCCTGAAACCAGCAGAAACCCTGAAGATTAGAAGATTAAGGTTAGTTCAAACTAGCAATGATCTGGTTTAATTTCAAGCCCATTTGTGTATGTTAGCAATTTAATATCCAAAGGATTCGTGTTGCTATGTCCTTTCCCCAAAACATTTGGCTATTTGAAGTACAGGATAAACTAAGGCTGTACAGCTAATACTACCGTGTGACATGAATACACCTGGAGAAGCTTCGAATGAACTGGGACATACAGACACTTGAAGAAGCTTTGAACAAACTGGTACAGACACCAAAAAACAGGGTTTGGCACATTGCAACTGCAATATTCACACAGCTACCCAGCGCGGTTAATTATCTCCATATCACTTTCTTTATCCTTACTGCTTCCTGAATCTAGCTTTGCATGTCTGAACCCAAGTAAGGGTGGAGGTCGGGACAATTCAAATAGCAAAAAGAGAACATCGCCACTGCATGAAAACAAGGTGAAAAGGCTGCTGCTGTTAATTGTCAGGGTTAGATGTGAAATCAGCAGGCAGCAGAACCGTGCTGACTTTTTACCAGACTTCTACAAGAGGTTTCTATTCCATATGGCATCCTCAAAACCTGGGCCTCTGCTTCTGGATCTATGTATCAGATTTTTAAAAGTCAACAGACCAGCAGCTCTGCTACAGTTCTAAGACATACTCCAGAACACTGATGGTCACTACAGTAACAACACAATATTGGAGCTGAGCTGGTACTCCACAAGTATATCTAAAGAGCAGGAAGTGGTGCTGTTTCCACAGATCCCAACCCAAAACACTCTCCCTTGCCCTCTGGTTTCTTTCTGATGGGCTTTAAAAGCTTTTCTACAAACTTTTTAGATGGTCTTGTAATGATGGGACAAAAGAGGAATGGCTTTAAATCAAAAGAGGGGAGATTTAAATTAGGTATTAGGAAGAATTCTTTGCTCAGAGGGCGGTGAGGCCCTGACACAGCTGCCCAGAGAGCTGTGGGTGCCCCATCCCTGCAGGCGCTCAAGGCCAGGTTGGGTGGGCCCTGGGCAGCCTGAGCTGGTGGGGGGCAGCCAGCCCACGGCAGGGCTTGGGTGGGTGGGCTGTGAGGTCCCTGCCAGCCAAGGCCTTTGTGTGGTTCTGTCAAAAACAAAACAAAAACACCCGAGCCATGTTTGTTTGAGGCTTTGAGGGTTTTTTTTTAGTAAGAAAATAAATGATGTACAAATTGGGATCATAATGGTTTCTACCATTCACACACTTAAGGAAAACAGAACAAGTACACTTTATACTCAGGGAAACTATATTAAAAAAGCAAACAAAAAAAACCCCACCAGTAGCCATGCTCTTTTGAGTACAGAGCAACAGTTTTTGTTTTGTCAAAAGAAACCTCCATTGCTGGAGAGCAACTGGCTTAGCAGTATTTGTGCTGGTGGAAGGGACGTGCCTACAAACGTTTATTGTCAAGACTGAGAAGCACGAATTTGAAAACTAGGCAGAGCGCTGGTTTTTAGGCAAAAAATGCAGCAATATGCTGCAATACTATAACAAGTACACTGATGAGGAACCATAGTCTAGCACCTGAAAATTACCAAGAAACCAAAAACTCAACAGAACACAGCATGCCAAATAAATACATAATGGATAACACAGCTCCAGATTCATCTTAAACTAGGCACTCAACCATCCAAAGATAACAGCTTCATAAGCTTCAGCAAGAAGGAATTTCCTTTCAATTAGCTGACACTAATTACACCACAATAGTAGTTCTTGTTATAATTTTATATCCAAACACCAACACACTCATAAGTTCTGCCAGATATTGGTGGCTCTCCAAAATCGCCAGGCCTATCTATTTTGCATATAATATAGGTTTTCTTAGCTCTAATTGCTATGAACTGCAAGATGAGAACAAAAACGAACAAAATGCTGTTTCTTCTTGTTGCTGATCCACAAAAACAAAAGCTTCATTTATTTTTCTAAAGATAAACACACAGAACTTCATGAGATTGGAGCAGATATGAAAATGCACACAGTAATAGTTCTCCATATTTTTCTCACTTGTGTCAGAGAAACATGTGACTGCACATCATGACTATATCAAGTTGAAGCTCATCAGCTTTCTCATCATGAAATTCTCAACACAGAAATGTTGAGGTCCTTCCTGGGAGCCACCAGGAAGGCTGTTTCAAAAAGCAGTTAAGTTGGTGTAGATTCCTATTGTTGCCAAAAAGGATCGTTTCCACACATCCCCCACCTCCCCACCACGTCCTCAAGGACACGGAACACATGCCTTACAGTGAAATCAACACAGCTGGGGTTAGATGAGCACCTGAAATGGCATCTGTAAATTCATGCATGCTGAAAATCCCATCTAGGGATCTGTCAAGCAGCAGGGGTGGCAGAAAGAGCACATAGCCCCGAGCAGGGGGAAGGACCCCCATTTCATATCAGAATGGTACAGCAGGCTCCGCTATCTCACAAAAATTTATCGTTACTTATCTCATTATTATGCAGCTAGTTCAAGACTGCTATTTAAAATGCACGTATTTCTTAAGAGTTACCCATGTAACTTTCTGTTTCATTAAGAAGACCAACTGCTTCACCAATCCTACAGTTTCAGCAATACAGATTACCAGAAGTTATTAGCTACTTACCCAGACCAGATACATTTATCGCTTTGACAGACTTCTTCATTTTGTAGAGAACAGTTCGGTCAACATCCAGAGCCTAAAGGAGAAAAAAAAATTAAATGTGAAATACTGGATTGAGCTCCACTAAATCTGTGTCCTAGAAACTTTCTGTACTTATAATAGAATTATGTTAGTTAATTTTATTTCTGTAATTATTGAATTACATGCCAGTTGCTCCCACCCCCATCTGTACAACCCATTCTGTCCCTCTGTTCACAAGGATACATTTTCCCTCTTTCCATGGTGACCAGATTCATTTATACCCAGAACCTTCTGGGTTTATTAATAGTATAATATTCCAAAATGAAAGTATTTATACAATATCTTCTTATGTTAAATTATTAAAGAAGCTTACTTAAAATAGTTTCAGCCTGCCGTATGTTTTGACATATGATGCTGAAGAAACAAGCAGTATCATTTCCCCAGGCAGAATATTCAAAATGGAACTTAATTTCAGCTTTCTTGAATAATTCAGTTAATTAATTGCATTCCCAATCATATGAACTTTGTGACTGCTTTGCTGAGCAAAATAAATTGAGTCTCTCTCAAAAATACCACTTGTTTTTTGACACTGTGCAAAGGTTTTACCAACACAACATAAAATTCAAGTTTAAATCCTGTCCAGAATCCTCAAGCACTTATAATCAACTCATTTGAAACTGAGAAATGGAAGTAAGCAACCATTTTGCTTACTAAAATGAAATATGGGCAGATAAAAAAAGAAACAAACTTTGCAAAGCTGCAAGAAAATTTAAATATGAATTCCAAAGCTTGGGCCTCATTGAAGAACAATACCAAAACCAAGAAATTACATTATGCCAAGAGCTATTTAGCATGCTACACACTAAAACAGCAAACAGAAAGCACGAAATTCATACTAGTTTTCATTCAAAAGGTTCCAGTGAGCTGCATCATTTGTGTAAGACAAACGATGCATACCAGTCAGTCCCCAGGAACCCATCTTAACATACAGAATTCAAACAGAAAGATTATCCATCATAATTAAGGGCGTATTCTTAAACTGAATCCATTTAGACCACAAATAGCTGGGCAACATCTTTGCAGCACTCCATGGAAATGCACACATTTTGACGTTGCCTTCCTACCACAGTGTCACAGTACTGCTACGTCCACTGGAACTTTTACATCCTGTGCCTTTGCAGTTTGCATCTGAAATGTATTAGAAGAAGTACAGAGACATTATCACCTGTGACGGTCTGAAAAAAATCCCTAGGAATGCCCATAAAAGTCACGCAGGGCTCTGTTCACTTCAGCAATTTGGATTGCAGCCATTAAAATGAACTAGTATACAGCACAGTCTCAAAGGTTGGAACAGTCACCTGCCTGCGTGGAAACACAGAAGGTAACACCCTCACTGCGTATTAAGTGATTGCTAAAACAACCTCAGCAGAGCACCCATCCGACCAGCCAAATACAGAGGAAAGATAATTTCATCAATGACTTCATCAAAGAGCAATTACTCTCTTGGAGAGGAAAAGAAGGCAACATCCCCAACCACAAGCATCATAATTAATGGCCCAAGGAGAAAGATGATGGCCAGAGACTTTGAAGCTGCAGATTCCGTTCCCAGCTGAGTCTCAGATTTGCATGTGCAGCTGATAAATTATTTAACGCCTGCACTTTAGTTATGGAAAAAAAAGAAAGAGGAGAATATGGTATTTCTTCAATAAAAGGAGAGTGCAGGAAGGATAAATGCATTGGTTGAATTACGAACCACCCGTACTATTGCGGTGAGAGTTACAGATGGGCCTAAAGGTACGTCAGCCATGACTACAGCAGTCAGAAAGCACAGACTCTCAGTAAGGGAAAATTGTAGCTCTTCTTTAACTAAAGTCATCATTTTGGTTTGCCAAAACCTCCCAATCGACTCCTGTTTTCTCCAGGGTTAGGCACCAGCACAGAAAGCTAATGCCATAACATACTGGTGCTGGCAATTTGAATACCTGGGCAAGCTTAGGCAGTCAGTTCACATAAACATTGAAAACATGCACGTCAAAAAGAAAACCTCTAGAGAAGACTGAGGGCCACAGAGCAAGCAAAACCTAAGGCCATAGTTTGGTGAACGTTTTCTGGACAGCCAGGATAGGCTTACTTGGGACTCCTTCCACCCTCTCAGCTGCTCCTGTACAAGTGTTTGTGGGGACAAGTGGTAAACCACAGCAGAGAAGTGATCCGTGTTCAAAATGACACATGGAGAAAAAGCTGGTTTTCAGCTGGATTCAATACAATCCAGATGAGAAGGCAAAGGAAAAGCAGGAATAAGTTGAATGACCAACAAACCTCCAAGAAACTCTCCAAGACCATTTCTGAACAAGAATTACATAAATGGCTACTTGAGTGTAACAAGCACTTACTGTTATCCTCTCTTTTTTTCTTTTCTCACCCTTAGCATTATGTTAGTTTTAAACTTAAATGTTTGCATTCCTTCATATTTTCCTTTACCTCATTAAAACAGGCTGAGTAGTTCAGTTTGTCTGGAAAGCAGTACCATACTTCTAAGGTGACAGCAGACAATCAACAGTCAAACAGCCAACATGACTGAAACTAAATGGCTGAACACCTCATGGAGAAGAAACACTAGCTTTGCTTGCTAAGGACTTTGCTCAGCTTCTGTTCAGGTGTTCAGCCACAAATAGCACAGAAGAGTGCTCCCAGTAGCAAAGTATCCACACTTTCTTTGTGTAAAGGTAACAAGGACTCAACTGATTTCTTCTCTAAAGCAGTCAAAAATGAAAAAGCGAAGAACTGAAGTAATTTGTGACATAAAGCATTCCATACAAAACCTAAAGGAATAAATTATGTTTTGTTCTTTAAGAATGCGGGTGTTTTATTGTTGATTCAAATAACTGGGATGAACAGTGATAATGGTAAGAAATTCAACAGCGAAGACTGCAAAGTCATTTCACCCGGGGCACAACACATATATGAACTGGGAGATCATTTGCCAAAAAATTAGGGGAAAAAAGGATTTTGGTTTAGCAGCTGTAGGTCCAAGGTGTTGGTCTTATGAGCTTATGTGTCACACACAAAATGGGAAGCGATACTGATGTTGCATTCATCCACTAGTATGTGAAATACGGAATGGAAGTAAATGTTTTTCTTGATCTGTTCTGGTTTTGGAATTAGATTGTTTGGAGTAAGCTACAGAAAACTTAAAATCACCTACATCAGGCCCATAGCAAAAGGGAGTCAGCATATGTTCGCTGCACAATAGGGATTATATGTAAAACAAAAAAAGCACAAGACATAGGAAGAAGGGGCTACCTTCCTGAAAGGTTCCCCAGTCTACTGCATAGGGAACCGACAATCAATCAGATTTTGCTGGGTTAATATGATACCAAAAACCCACACCCTATGCTTGCTCAGGCACCCTGATAGACAGGCTGCAACCTGGTCTCTCCAAACTTGAAAGGATCCCATCTGATGGCAGCAAAGAAGAAAAAGAGATAAACACTCAGAAATATTTAAGCTGAGATCTAACATTAGCATAAGAACAGCTGAGTGAAAGATGTATATGAACAAACTGCAGCCGGAGATCAGGAAAACAACTCCAGTTCTGGAAAGCCTCCTGAACAGGGAATGAAGGGTAAAAAAACAAAATACCAGGCCATCTAAAGAGGGACCTGAATAAACTCACGAAGGATTGTTGTGGTGGTTCCTACAGCGGTAAGGAGCCAGACTTGCCCTGCAGGAGGGCTCTTTTAGTCCTCCAATCCTCTGTGAAATCCTTCAGTACTATTTCATTTTAGAGCGGTGATGCACATCTACAGACTGATGGATAAAATACTGAAACATTTCCAATCACTAATACTATATTTTAGTCTCACTTACAGTCCTAAAAAATGGAGAAGGGGCTCTGCATTGCTTGCTTTTCGTTTCATTGAAGGACGCTGGTCCCTACTCACAACTCCAGATTCAAAGGAGTCACATATCAGTATAAAATACTAAAATGTGAGCTCTTTGTCTTTAGTACTGCTCTTCATAGTTTCTCATCCTTTTCTTTGTCCAAATCTTACCATAATAAATGAGTTTAAATACAGCTGTAGCCTTATTATATTTTCAAATTTAAATCCAGTACAGCACAGGGAAGAATTTCTTCGCTGTGAGGATGATGGAGCGCTGGAACAGGCTGCCTAGACCGACTGTGGAGTCTCCTTCTCAGGAGATATTCAAGGCCCTCCTGGATGCCTTCCTGTGCGACCTGCTGTACGGAACCTGCGGGGTGGTTAGACTCAATGATCTCTAGAGGTTCTTTCCAACCCCTACATTCTGTGATTTCCATTTCATACATACAGACACACTACATCGATGTGCACACATACACACACACACACACGTGCCCTCTCCTCCTCCAACTGCACGCATGTTGCCCTCTCCTCCATCAGCTGCTGTGTGCACTTCCCATGCAGTGCCAGAAACACTGAAATTTAAAGTGGCTTGTGATATTGCATATTCTAGCTTTTTTTTTTTACCCATTTACAATGTCCAGAAAAGCTCTGAAGCAGAAGAAAAGTAATCATTTAGTTCATACAGTGGGTTCATTTTGTCCTCTCATTTAATCTTTCAAGCTTTGACTCAATGAAAGTCCAATATCCCTCTCCATGGCAAGTGTTTATTTTGGCATCTGTTTACTCCAGCACAATATACTCAAAGTGGACATACGAATTATTTTCATGCTCCCACTCAGTTTCTACTGATAAGGGCTCAGACTTCCTTGACTTCCCTTCTGTTAAAAATAGTAAGAACAACTTTAACTTAGGAAAAAAAATGCATTCTATAGATACAGTACATTAGTAAAGAAGCTGCTCTGCTGTAGAATTTGTTATATGTGGCACGAACCGAAACAAATTCAAAGCAACCTTCTGGACAGTGCCCTTGTCAACACAGTATTTTACTGAACACAGTATTTGTGCCTCCTGTTCATTTACGTGCCTTCTAATGCTAATCTTGTGAACGATTCTCAGATACACTTCTTTTTATATCACACCTGTGTGGTGTTGTGGTAGCATACCTAGAGAGCATAGACATCCTCTGAGAACCAAGCTGCTGAACAGTCTAAAACAAATATGTTACCAGCAACCAGAGCGGATCTTGTTCTCTTGACATGAATTTCAAGGCTTCTAAATAAGTGCTAATAATGAATTATAATAAATGAACACAAGAAAATTAATTATTAAGCTTGGTACTCACATCAGTATTCTTCAAAACGCGTAGCTTATCTCTCTTATAATGACACAGAAATATGATGTTCTGCAAAAAAGTCTTGTACCTTACAATCTACAATGACTACATGGTGAAAAAGAACACAAAACATGTTCATTTACTTCAAATGAAATATCTGTAATATTAGTCTTTTTTTTTTTTTGTTCTGACTTCAACTTGTTTTATCCCTCCGTGCCGCTGCAACACATGATCACATACAACACACACACCCACCCACTCAAATTACCTGCAATGTATGACTTTTTTTTTAAATTGCACTTTTTTTTCTAACTAGCTACGGTTAACATCTTGACACCCATCACAAACACACTTGGGAAAATACATCAGTAATGTGTCCAAAGGAATTCAGTAACATCAGCTTTAGGCATTTGGAATGCCACGGACTGAAAAGCTTAAAATGGTACCATTGAAGTGAATGCACTTCTGAGGCCTGTACATACCGACTGTAGAAGATGCAATTCAAATCACTGTAATTTTTTTTTTGCTAAGTTCCACATGCCTGATGAGAATTTAGCAACATGCATGTCTTTAATTTTTGGAGGCGGGGGGCAACATACCAAAATAAAGAGAAGAAAACATAGCTTTCAAAATAAGTGCTACACTAGGGAGAGAAGGACTGAACTACTGCTCGCTGATCAGTGGCCTGCGATCAGTTTTCCTCCTTTAAGAACAAAGTCCAGTTTCACTTGCCAAAGGCCAATTTCCATTTTAACTGCTTCAAAGCTTTCTGCTTTGAACAAAGAAACGTGCCAGCTAATTAGAACCAAACCCATCTTACTAGGAAGAAATCAGCACTAGGTTAATGAAACTTCCTGAAATGCTATTCTACATCCTAGTTCATGAGCCACAATCTGTCCCGCTACTTTAAAATAAGAACAACAATAACAAATCTGTTCAAGCACATTTCGCATTGCCTAGGAAGATTTCAGCCCCCTGGGAAATACAGTGTTCAAACACTTATTGCTGCTTCCCAAAGACCAGCCTCAAAATCTCAAAACTAGCATCAGTCAAAAAAAATCTGCATTCTCTCAATAGGTCTGTACAATATTCAGGGTTCTGGAAGGGAGGGTGCTTCAAATTAATAATATATTCGGTACATTTCAGGCTGACAACAGATAAATGAATGTGTTACTTGCTCTTTTCAGTGGAGTAGGGCAAAAGCAAACTGTTCTATTTTTACTATATTTAATTGGAGGAGGAAAATAAGTAACAAACATCCTGAAGATTTTGGCACCTTTTACAGAATCTAAGGACGTGTGGAACAACAGGGCAGTAGCAGGACGAATGGCCAGCCCGTGGGCTCTACTGGTTAGATGGCCACTTGGAAGCCAGAAGCGCGCAAACATCTTTTGTGCCAAATTTACAGAAGTCTGGGTAAAAGTCTTAGGACAGAAGTCTTAGGAAAGTCTGCTTGCACCAGTGCCTTATACACTTATGGCCCAGAAAATATACGTAAAGGAACAGAAAAATGGCTACACTGGGTCAGATCAACAGTCTGTTTAACCTGGTATCCTCTCTCAGCAGTGGCCAGCAGCATGCTTGGGGCAGTGACGCAAGAAAAGCCCACATACATCCTTCCCCGGGATAACCTCCTAGATTCCAGTAGCCACTTTAAGAAGAAAAGACTGAGAGACATCCAACCAGAAAACACTACGCAGCCCAACAGGCTACTCTCAAGAGAAACAGGAAACCAAATTTTCTAACTCTACATAAGAGCAAGAGCAAACTCAAGCTGCCTTTCCGCAGCCCAGCCAGAGCGCTTTGATGACTGCACTGCAGCAAGCTGTGGGAAGCAGCGAGGGAGGAAGGAGAAGGAGGAGGCCTTCATCTTTGCTCCTTCTCTTACAAACATTTGAAAGTCTCTAATACATTCCATTCTTCTTACCCACAGAAGTTTCAGTTTAGAAAGGCTAAAATTAACTATTTGTGATTTCTGGTTATCCAGATCTGAATTTGTTAGAAGTCTCAACCATTTTTTTTTTTTTTTTAAACGGGGGGGGTCAATTGGAACAACAGAAGAAAAGATCACAAAAGTCCTGCTAGAAGAATAACAACATTTCAGCAAACAAATCTCCAAATCATACAAAAAATAACCCTGGAGAAAGATCCTGTGTGCTTTTCCCCATACTGCACATTTAACTAATAAAGATACAAATAGAATACAGCATATTCCTTTTAAATCCAATATAAACAATGATTTTAACCGCTCTATCTTTAAAGCAGACTCTAACCTCATCTTCAATTTTAGTAATTTGCATTAAAGTACTGTGCTACACAACAGCCATAAATCACTCTGTACTTCACACCTTCTAGTATTTCAGGATAAATAACAGTGCCACAGGCTGCTGCAAATGCTGAACACAAATAGGAGCAGCTTTCCCAGAGAGAAAAGGATGCAGAAAGAAACACAGCCAGCTAGTACAGAGAGGAGAAGTGAGCAAGCAATTACAGTAGAGACAGAGCAAAAGTGAGCTCCTGCGCTTAGCCAGACTGCTCTTATTTATACAGTAACAACAGCAGGTTTTGAACACTCAGACTGTACTAGCAAGCACCATCTTTTGACGTTTCTGGTGCATCTTTAAAGGCAATCTGGATCTTGCTGTAATTATATATCTCTGTCAAAAGATCAGAGACACTCACAGACATTCTCAGTTTGTTATTTTTCTATCGGAAACTGACTCTCTGCACTGCTACCCTCAATCTCCCATTCTGTTACAGAAGGTGGTAAAAAGCTTCCTAAGTTCTGTCATCCCCTCCAAAATCCCCTTTCCATTCTCTTCTCTGTATGTCATTTCCCTCCTCCATGTATTAGTCCCTTTTCCAACTCCTCTCCAGCTTCTGTCCACTGACCTGGCACATTCCGAGAGGGGCTGAAACAAGGGTGGGAAAAGAGCCTCATTTGTATCCTCTGAGACACAAGTCCCACGTTCTCGACTCAGTTTAGTCTTGAGTCACTTCTTTATTTGGAAAGTACACATGAAGGAGTGTTCCAGAATATTATATTCTACAATAACCATGGCAGTTAATTGATATATTCATAAGGTCTTAGGCCTGAGACATATCTACTTAAGAGACTATGAAAGCACAGAGACAGACATGCAATAAAAAAGATGGAGTTTAATGCAGAGTTGTCTCTCAAAGCCCCTTTCCACAAGAGCAATACTTCTCCAGCATCTGGGTTTGTGGTTCTTGTGGGCCCGGTGCCAAGGCAATCTGTTTAAACAAGCACTGGCCTATCTGGCAGAAAAGACTAGTAAGCATTTAAGCTCCAAACAACTGTACGTACAGCTAAGGGTATGCATGCTGAAAAGAGGTAGCACTATTGCTCTGGGAAATTTACACTTGTAAGTAAAAGGTAATTCTACTGCAAAGTAAAAGATGGGAAAATTTGACACTGCTGTGTCACAGAATCATGATCACAGAATCTCAGGGGTTGGAAGGGACCGCAAGAGTCCAACCCCCCTGCTAAAGCAGGTACCCTACAATAGGTTGCACAGGTACGTGTCCAGCCAGGTCTCAAATATCTCCACACAAACACACTTGAGCTCAGTATTTTATTTAAGTCATTGTACAAGGTCATGCAAGTGATCTCTGAAATTGTCTCCCTCAATGAAGATAAATCTTGAACAAGAGGTTCAGAGCCTACAAAGCCCTAGTTCCTACAAGCCACTGCACAATACTGTTGCACACTAAGCAAAAAAGGTGTCTACTCATTCAGTTTCCAGGTGCTTCCCTCACTGTATCAAGTTGGACTGACAATTAAGCAAGGGGTGGTAGATACTGAGCATTTTTTGAGCATCCTCTTGCTTAAGAGAAAGAATGGAGACCTTTGACACCAACTTCTTCTCAAGAACACATCCACCTCTTCATTTATTCTATAGTGAGTAATACAGTCTCAATTTCCCTTTTTACAATTTTACCACCATAATTGCAGCTATCTGCTTCCAAATCTGAGGCGAGTGGATTTTAAATAGAGAACTCATAAGCAAAATAACAGACTCGATGTATTTACTTCTTTACAGTGGTTCATTTTTTAAACAAAAGGTGCGTAAATAAAACTCCCTGATTTAATTCTTGTTTAATTTTCCAGTTGTACCAACCGATTGCTGAAATTCATATCCATTTATTTAATATTATACGCTCCAACAACCTAAGATACACCATTATGTAAAATAAGATCACATTTTTTCAAAAACAGACTTCTGATGACAAAGCTCAATTGACCGCTGTCTTGAACAGCCATGTCAACTTCTCAGTCTCTTTATCTGTGGTGAAATGCTCTGGTCCTCACTCCGCAGGAACATTTCTCCAGCCTCATATCCGCATCTCTGTCTGCTGTCAGCATCCACCGAAGCCCTGCATGATTCAGAGTTCAGCTGTTGGGAGGCCCAGGAACTACCGCCCTGTCAGCCTCACCTCCGTGCCATGGAAGGTCATGGAACAGATCCTCCTGGGAGCTATTCTAAGGCACATGGAAGGCAGGGAGCTGAGACGGGAGAACCAGCATGGCTTCACTAAGGGCAAATCCTGTTTGACCAACCTGGTGGCCTTTTATGATGGTGTCACTGCATCAATGGACAGGGGAAGAGCCACTGATGTCATCTATCTCAACTTCAGTAAGGCCTTTGACACTGTACCCCACAACATCCTTCTCTCCAAACGGGAAAGATATGGATTTGATGGGTGGGTTGTTCAGTGGATGAAGAACTGGCTGGAGGATTGAGTCCAGAGAGTGGTGGTCACTGGCTCCATGCCTGGATGGTGATCAGCGATGAGCTGTGTCCCCCAGGGGTCAGTGCCTAGACAGACACTCTTTAATATCTTCATTAATGACATCTGACAGTGGGGTCCAGTGCACCCTCAGCAAGTTTGCTGATGACACCAAGCTGTGGGATACAGTCGACACACCAGAGGGATGGGATGCCATTCAGAGGGACCTAGACAGGCTGAGCAGCGGGCCCAGGTAAACCTCATAAGGTTCAACAAATCCAAGTGCAAGGTTTTGCACCTGGGTCGAGGCAACCCCCACTACCAATATAAGCTGGGGGATGAAAGGATTTAGCAAAATTGAGGGCCACAAAAGTGATTCAAGGGATGGAACGCCTCTCTTACAAGGGTGGGCTGAAAGAGCTGGGTCTGTTCAGCCTGGAGAAGAAAAGGCTCCGAGGTTGCCTGGAGATGTGGTGGATGCCCTGTCTCTGGAGACTTTCAAGGAGAGGCTGGATCAGGTCCTGGGCAATCTGATCTAGCTGTTCATGTCCTTGTTCATTGCAGGGGAGTTTATGGATTCTATGATTGTAACCCTCACCCTATATCATTCAACAGCATTTACAATGAACTGGGCTGCTGAGATTTTCCAGATCTAATTTTTGCAGACTTCTCAATGCAGTACTCTTTTCCCTAGTACCCTTTTAAACATCAGAGTCAACAAGAATTAATCTTTGCAGAGCATAATGCCTTTTCACTCGGCGCATGACAAGCTTTTTTAATAATGAATTTTTAGTTTTATATAGGAGTATGAAACAGTTTCAAAATACAAGTTCTCACATCAGTGGCGTACTTTATTTTCAGTAATGTTTCAATATCTCTGCTTAAACCAGGCATACATCCCAGTTGCAACCTCTACGAAAGAGTGAAAAACTACACAGTATATGCTCCTTATGTATGATGCGCTTATTCTGCTTTGAAAACGAAAATCTTTGTGGTGTGTACACACAGACCAACTGGATGCCAATAAACTGACCCCTTCCTACCCATCCAAATCTTCTTTGAGTTTAACTTCTTACTTTATCAAATAATTGCAGGGACAATAAATTAGCCAACAATAGAACAGAGCATACAGCAATATAGCACACTCAAACCTCAACCGTGACAAGCCTCTGAGAGCTTCTCAACAGAATTAAACAATAAAGATCTGTATTGTGAACACCTTTGGTGTGTATATATGTATGTGCGTGTGTATATCCGCATATATATATATATATTTGCATATATACATATGAGGTGGCCATTCTGAAAGGGAAAAACAGGCACACAAACTGCCTAGTTCATGATACTCTGGGAACTTTTAGGACAGCATATTCCTCCAAGAACGACAGGTAATTAGAGGGGATCCAAAAGGCAAAGACAAGTCACCTCAGCTAAATCAAACGCCGAACCAGCTGTTAAAAAGTAGAGTCAGGTCTACCTGTAGCACCGGTGGCATATTAACTACTACAGATCAGTTTTCTTTATGGATGAGCTGCTTCCTTTTACAATTTAATGTATTTTCTATAGTTAAACTATCTGTTTAATTTGCCAGTTCTCACGTGAAAGTACAGGTCCCAATAACAAAACTCATTTTCTCTTGAAATACTATATAATTATTTCTGTAGTGGCTTCGGGACTTCAGCCTGTAATTTTCACTCCAAACTTTCTAAGTGCAGTGCGCTGCCTTTGAAAACCTCTGCATGGTCTCTCAATATTAATACATACCTTCCAATGAAAGAATAATTATAGCACAATTAACAACAGCTAAAGCAAATAACAGATTGGCCCAGTTATGCCAATCAAACGTTTGATAACATCAATATCTTCCCATTTGGGTTAATTGGAAAAAAAAAAAGAAACTGCATTCAGTTCATTTTGTTGATGCTTTGTCATGCTGTAACCATCTGTGAAAAGCTTGAGTTTCTGTTGTATAAATCTGTAAAAATAATAGTCTTTTAATTTCCGTTTGGGAATGTGTTTTTAAATGGAAGAATCCATCCAAACCATCACACGTTGGCATTCATTTCAGGTGCTCAATGAGAGAGATCTCAGGACACTACTGCACTCTTGAAAACAATCATTTAAATTGGAATTCCAATAGCTTTATGTGCAGCTAAAATTAATGGTTCAGTCACTCCTGCCACTAAGGACAGCTTCCCAGAAGTGTAAGTGATACTTAATTCACAGAGTTACTAGTGCATCCAGTAGTAGATTAAAAAAATATCCATTTACACCATATTTGATGTAAAAATAAAAGCCCTGCCAACAGTATGACCTTCGCCAAACTAATTAGGGAGTTCAAATACATAGAAGATATCTGTAAAATGGATTAATCAAGACTTCTCTCCACTACTGACCACCAGTAAGATAAATTCGTACACAGCCAGCTACCTAACACAAAGCACCGAACAACTCTTGCCTTTCCAATTGCAGCAATTCAGAATACAGAGGCAGGTGCAGGCCTATCAGCACTTTTGTTCTGTTCCCAAGAGGAACAGGAACCAGCTATTGGTTCTGTGTCTGAAACTCAAGAGACAGATGCCCAAACCTATGTGGCTCAGCACCCGTAACATTACACCATCACCGAATCCATACACGACTGGCAAAAACTACTGATACGAAAAGCATGTCAGCCACCAACAGCCACCAAGAGAGCAGTAAAGCAACAGAAAAGAACGAACTAAGCAGAAGAATGAATGAAATCAAACAAAAAGCAGCTTACAAAAGATTTACTACTTCATTGCCTCTGTAATGATACTCTCTCCAGCACAGCTAGTGTCTAGCCTACAAGAAACTCAACATGTAGGAGGACTCTGCCGTTATTTTTGTTGTTGGGTAACAGACACCTACAGCACTGTAAAACAAACAAATGATTAAAAACACGTGCTTTGCATGAGTCTGTACTGCATGTGATAACAGAGCAGGGGCTTTGTGCCTGCATGCGCTAAGGAAATTTCCACTCCTACTGCTATAGCCAAACAGTAATCCTGTTTGATTGAAGGGGCTTAAAATGATTAGGAAATGCATTTGTTTCTAACTTGCCTTCCCTAAAATACAGTCTGAATTTCCTTAAAATTGCATATCCCAGTAAGAAATCTTGTGCAAAGAACATAAACCACAAAGCATGAGAAAATAATCTATGCAAATGTTCACATTGCTTCGGTATTTTGCCTTCATACACTCTTCCTAAATGTAGAACAAAGCTTTCAGAAATGTAATTTGCCCAGTTCTAATCACTTCAGCTGTTTTTATGTAGCTACACGCATACTTAGCATAATGCCTACACAGAATGATAGATTTCAGACCAGAACTACATTGATAATCTGATCTTTAATCAGGGATAGCTGAGGAGTCTGCAGTCAGCAGGTGCTCCCCTACACCACACAGCTCTGAGACAAAAGGGAGCAGAGTTGCAGCCCTCACTCTCAATTCTTCATTTTTCTTGGTTTAAAAAGTCAGATGGTAGAATTTACACGGTATGTTCCATCATGTTAACTTTCACAGCCACTCGTTAAAGAGTACTCCAAAGAAATACATTTCACTGCACAACGTCACTTACATAGTAAAGTGAACAGAGTTCACCTATACAAAGAAGCAAATTTTTCAAATTCTGCCCAACACCTACTCACTTGAAAACAAAGCCTTCTACTCTACACAAAAATACATCACACTAATCAAGCTTATTTCCTGCAAAGCAGCATTGCTCCTAAGAACGATATTCACTTACAGCACTGCATCTCAGTTCCTTCATCAGTAAATTTTCCCCCGTAAGGCAAATTATTGTCTCTTTCCCAACACAATTAACTCGGAGATAAAACTAAGAGAGTCTGCATAACGCTTAGTCTTATGTCCCACTTTCTGGATATAGCACACAACTCTTCTTCCACTCTCCCAAACAGCAGGGTAAGCTGCATCACAGCTATAGCTCTCCATCACTATCCCTTTCCTACACTCCCTGCCCACCTCCTTACTCTGCTGATCCTCCTCACGTCAGCCCTCTCCCCACATCTGCTGTCTGCCGCTTTCACCCCACTTTCTGCAGAAACGCTGACGTATTCCCCCTTCCTCTGCAGTTCCTGTCAATTCTTATTTCTCTGAACTTCCTTAGACTTCTGATACATTTCCTTCTCGCCTTCTTAATGCTTCTGCCTATGTCAGTTCCTGACCCTCCTCCACAACACACAAACCATCACAGTGCTTCTGCTGCTGGGTGATCCCCTCTGCTCTCTGTTTGTTTTTAATCAAGACTTCATCCTCATGCTCTTCACTTTTTACTGATCCTCATATTTCTTCTTATGTTTCAGCTGTCTGTTACTTTCTAAGTCTTACTTTTTCTTGCATTCCTCTCTTTTGTTGTTTCCTAGCCAAAATTTTCTCCCCCCTTAACTCCAATCCTGACGTAATTTTGTGAAAGAAGACTGGATTTAGTCCAAATGAAAGAAGCTGACAGTCATCTTAATCACAGGCAAATCCAGTATCTAACAGCAAAACCTCCTCCAGCTTATGTCTCTGCCCCATCAAGAACAACTGCATACAGCGAGCCTTTTGAATACAGAAGAGCTTGAGCTTGGTGCTAACACATGCAAGGCAGAGGTGAAAAAGACTGGAGGAAAAAAGAGAAACGGCCCTACCATCAGCTTGCAATACACTCAATAGTTGCGGACACCAAACTTGCATTATTCCCTATCTTGATTCACATTTTCCAGGCGAGTTTAAGAAAAAAAAAAGTCTCAGATGAAACATAGTAAAGCAAGGATCTTAACCTTTCGTGGAAACTTTCCTCTACAGCTTTAGAATTATGGTTCTCAGTAACTCTAGGAGCCACTATCCTGAACACGTTGTTTAAACGAGTCTCAATAATCAAAGCATTAAAGAAAAGAAAATGAGTTTAAGAACAGCCATTACTTCAAAACAGTTCTTAAATCTGTCTTAAAAGATTTATGTAACAATTATATTAGTTCTCTGATGGCCTATCAATTCAATCCCTGTTCATCTCTTTGGTGCATTCTTCTGCAGAGTACAGACAAACGTCCAGAACTCTTCATTCACAATACTTCCCAACGTGAAGCTCACACACAACTCATTACAACTTCAAAAACTAAAGCAAACATAAAAGTACAGTCCCCTTGCAGTGGCAGTTTCTGCAAATACCTGCTTGCACTATTTTTCAAATATTTCTGGAAGCAGGAAGAGAAGCTGGTTATTTTGCTAACCTGCCACTCAGCCAGGGATACTTGCAGTACCTGAATAAAAATCTCCTCAATTTAACAGCCATGGTCTGTATTTCTGCATCTGCTGCAATCATTTTTATTAGCAGAGATTATTTATTCTTCTATTTCCATTCCCACTTATTCTTTTTACCCCTCTGTGATTAAATCAAGTATCATCTTAGTCTTCAGAGGATTTATTAGGAGTCTTTGCAAGTCAATATTCAAGTTCTTTCAGAATCCTGGGAAATAAGTTAACCAGCCCCAACAAATTGAGTGCTTTAAGCTCCAAGTCCTGTTTATTGCTTTGCTTGCTTGCATTTCTATTTCTGCTCTCCATTCGACCTAATACCCCGCTTCGAGTTCGAAAACTGCAGCAGAACACTTGTTAAGATTTGGTAATACTTGTATTACCCTTTATCACTACATTCTGACTGAGTATTGTCCTTTCTTTGCCTCCCCTCAACCCTATGTGCCTAAAGAATGCTTTTGTTTTCCTTGCTGCCTGCTGCTACAAGCCAGAGAAACTCGACTTTTACAAGTTTGCCCTTTTTCTTTACTCTTCAAACACAACTTTTCTCTCTCTAATGATCAGTCTTTTTCTCCTCATTTTGGACAGACTCTGTTCATTTGTGACATTCTCCACTTTGTTTTCCAAGACCATACTTTTTCCAATTTTCCCCTTTCTTGGGATACTTGTATTTCTCATGCTTTAGTAAATAAACTCTTCAGTTCTGCTGATTTCACCAGCTCTCAGTTTAATGAGTTTTTTCCTCTGAATACAACTTTTTGGATTGTTTTCCTTTGTTTTTGCATTTAATTGCTTTGTTTTGCTTTTAATATACAATGATACAACCTTTAATGATTCCACAAACACTTTGCTTGCTTCCTCTTTCATCCACAGCATCCATCTGATTGCTGCCTCACAACAGTACATTCTCCTGCTCCTACCTGTTTCCTTCTGTGAAAATGAACATCCTGGCTGTAATCACAGATGCCCAACCATAACGTGGCTGAAACACAGCTCTTTTTCTTCCCCCTTGCATTCTTCCTCTATGGCTGCAATGTTAGCAAAAAGCCCAACCATATAGCCAACAGGTTGTCTTAAACTGAAGCCTACCATCAACCATGCTGTTTCCTTCTGCACAGTATCTCTTCTGCGTACGTATGTAGCCTTTTGCTCTACGACGCTTCATTACTTCACCATTTAATTTTGATTATTACAAGAATCTGGCCTTGACAAATAGTCCTCCACAGTCCCATCCGTTCATGATACTACTGAAAAACCTTTCCATTCACCTTCTATGCAATGCATACCTCTCCCTAGTTGCGGTAATAACACTCTCACAATGTAAGACAATGGTCTTCGATTCTAATGCTTACAAGAAGGCAACACCAGTCACCTCTTCCTCACTTTTGACTCTGCCTCCTCCAGTCAGACTCACTCCAGCCACCAGCACCCACTTCTTTTTCAGAATCACACATACATGCTTTCCTACCAACACATGGTTGGTAATTTTCTTACCATGTTTATTTTTATAGCATCTACAAATCCTACTGAGCTACACACATCACTTTACATAGAACAGGAAGGAGAGTGGGGATGGAAGACATTCCTACAGCTGAAAAAGCTGTAGAAAGTTTTTACCCAGTGAGTGTCTCTTAACTTTCCATTTCTTTCTTTTTTTCCCTCCAATCTCCTATCAACAGGAGACAGTTCTTCCCTCTCTTGCAACTTCACTGAATATAACATTTATTTGGAGCCAGTGAGGACTGAAGGACTCTTGCCACTAGCCCACCCACTGAAGAGAGCCCAGCTGGCCGAAGCCCCGCTGACCTGGGCTGTGGCTCTAGGACCATGGACAGGGCTGCCTCACCCCTTCCAGAGCCTGGCCCCATTGTTGGGCCACATGGGCAAATCCAGGGAGCTCCTGGAGACAGGGCAAAGCAATGGTAATCCCTGTACCAAAGCAATTTTAAGAAAGAGAGATAAGGAGATTGTTAAATAGCAGTAAAGTACAGGGAAGCTCTAATGATAACCAAGAGGGAAGAGCTAACTGAAATGGGGCTAGGGCCAACTTTTCTAAAGCTTCAGGTGTAAACGTTACTTGCTTTGGGGGAACAAGGTTTGACAGTGTGAGATCTTAGCAGTAAGGCTCAGAGACTGGGGTGCTGGAGTTCTGAGAAGGACTGGTTTTAACTTTATGTATATATGTACACGCACACGTGTATACGTAACACAGAAAACACGGGAAGTGAAAACCATTAAAAAATTGGGTAACAGTTGATCTGAAACATTCATGAAGAATTACTCTAATGCATATGAATAAAAACAAACCACTTCACAGTGGTTTTCTTATATTCTGCTATCTATTCATCAGCTATGTCTTATTCTACATGTGGACCGTTATGTGCTTTGGAACAGGGATTAGGCTTTTGTGCTGTGACTGTGGAATGCCTTACAAAATGAAGGCCTCACCTTTACCAAGCACTGCTGTACTTATGGTACACAGAACAACATGAAGATAGGAACAAGCAAAGGTGGGTCGAATCTAAGCAGAAAGAATCTAAGCCTCTTTCCACGTCTACTCTTTTTTATCACCAGAATGAAGAAAATGCAGTGAGGCTGGTTCTGAGGAATGCAACAGCACTAGAGAAAAAGTCCAAGCACAAAAGCCACAGTTAATAAAATGCTTTGGAAATGCGTGTATTTTCCATTGACATTCCCCCCAGGAATGGGGCATTTGGTATTAAGAAGCAGACGCCCCATTAGGTGCACCAAGGTAAGGTATACAGCAATCTGTTTACATAATTTGAAACTGTTTTAACTGACTGAACGTTGTAATGTTCAAGGTTTAAGTTCTGCTTTATAATACATACAGAGCTCCAGCTGAAAACCTGCAACCTAGCTCCTGTATTCCCACAACTTCCATCCTCAGTTTCCTTCTCAAAAAAAAAAAAAAAAATCCAGCACTCCTCCATTAAGTCATAACACCATTTGTGCCATAATTACTTTTCCAGAAACATCTTTCTATGCAGGTGACAGAAAATTACGACTACAGAGAGGAAGCAGAAGTTGAACACAAAAAAAAAGTTTTAAACACTGCATTTATAGAACTCTATTTAGCAGTGAGGTAAAAAGAAGTACGCAAGTATGTTCTAGAAGGAGCAACTCACAGCAAGCGCAAAGACATCAGAGTTTACAGATAATAGCAGTAAATTACACATCTTATATTGCATTTGGGATAATTTTTTAATATTTCTCGAAGTATGTGAAAATTTCAAAAGCAAGGCAACATCATGAAGGCACTGTAAGAGAGAAGTCCAGTCCTGAAGACTTAAAAAACCAGAAATACATAGAAAGTATAATTTTTCAGAACATGCATATGTATGCTGGTATCCAGTCTCTCACTCACTGATCCTACCAAGCTGTTATTACCTCTTGCCCTCATTAGCTTTGCAGAAAGACAACAGAGCAGGGAGGATTAAAAATTCTACGTACAAGAGAGAATGGAATTCAGTGAAAATTGATCCCTCATGCCTCTCAAATTCCGTTAAAAACTGTGGGATTACCGTAGAGGGGATGTAGGTGTTAGGACTTCAGATAGAAAAAATTGTGTTGTAAATGACAGCAAGGAATGAAAGCATTTGATACTGAAATGATACGCTGTATTCTCTAGGACTGAAATTTACAAATATATAAATCATTTTAACTGTAAAATGATGAACACACTAAGGTGCAATGATCATGGAAGAGGACCTACAGAAGAGAGGCAAGTACAAATCCAAAATTACAACTTTGGTTTTAACATTAGTTTCACTGACTTTATAGAAATTCCTGGAGTGGCTTGTAAATAGATCCGAAACAAATAAAATTACTTGTATCCAAACAACTAAGACCATTTTTGCCTACCCCCACACTCCTCTCACTTGCGTCTTCTCCATCTTTCCAGCACACATTTGTCCTGTCTACCAAAAACACATTTGTCACAGCAGCAAGTGCTACTATACTGAGGGAAGGTGTCCCAGTAGCCCATTAAACTTCTGTCAGTGTTTCCATTCTCCACTCTTTCTAGGGAAATCCCAGCTCTAGTGAAGTTTAAATACAGGCAGGGTAAGATCTGTGCCTGAAATCCTGGCTTGGATTGAAACGTCCTCAGAACACCAACCACCTGCTACTCTCTATTCACGTAGCAGCCTGAACAAGAGCCCCCCTGCCCCTTCTTTCTTGGTCCAGAAGCACTGTACCACAAGAAACAAACACAACAGGAATAAATACTTCCAATTTTTACGGGCTTCAGTGCCAAACTTTATTGTAAGATTTACCCCATGCTCCGAAATACAGTGGCACGCTTGGATACTATTCATTAAATCACTCAGTAAGATAATCATTTCCAAAAATATTTAACGATCACAGATATTAGAACCTTTTTCAGGCTCCATTACAGTTTAGGGACTATTTTATTTAACTTACAGCACCTGAAAGAGAGAAGTGTACATTCCAAGTAATAGCAGTACTAAAATCAGATTTTTAAGCATTCATAGCTTAAGAACAGTCCCTACCCATTTTTAGATCCTGTGATAATGGGAGACCTTTAACAAAACCAGTAAGCTGAGAAGTCGGCATTTGTCAAACCAGATTACTGACTTCAAGCAACCCCTCCCCCGTCACGTGACCGTGCTCTGGACTGTATCAAAACTTGTTTAATTGTAGTCATTATCATACATGCAAAGATTAAACAGTAACCTGTAAGGGCCTGAGACATACTGCTCACTTGTAATGTAGTTTTGGCAGAAGCTAAAGAGATTCCCATCATTTTGCTAAGCAACATTCTTGTTTGAGAACAATACAGAAATTATACGATTCCTTTCCTTTTGCAATCACACTGTGCTCCAAGAGCACACCTTTCCTAATCCCTTTCCCACTACTGGCAGGAAAGGATCAGCTTCTCTTCCTCCATGTGTTTCAACAAGCACTGCACTTCTGGAGATCTCAAGGGCTGCGATCAGCCATCTGTCATTGGTCTGTACAATCACACAGAATAGTAAAACTCCAGGTATTCTCCACTGGCATTAAAAATCAACCATACTCTGCAACTGACAGAGGTCAGTTAATCCAAGTTCAGGAAACACTGATTTAAGGCAATACCATGGCCCACAGAGACATAACTGGTAAATGATACACATATAATTGTCCAACATCTTATTGATCCCCTATCTTAACAAGCCTCTTCCACTCCATCACTGAAAGCAAGGCCTCGTTAACTGAACCTTTAAGACACTATTATATACCTACTAATTAACTAAGACAGAATTACCAAACTGGTAGCCAGCAGCGTTAATAAGTGCAAAAAGCTTCCCACTGGGATCTGGAAGCAGCTCTCTTTGTTTGCACTGAGGTGCACTCACACTGCGAAGCCTCACCAGCCCACAGCTGCTGCACAACCGCCCCACATCTCTGCTGCAATGGAGTGCAAAGCCAGCTCCGGGCGGCACAGGCCGTTTCATAAACAGATTCAAGAGGAAAAGCAACTAAGGGACATCCACAAAACACTGCAATTTACCAGTATTGGGAATTTATTTTGTTTTTTAATATATGTACACAATGCCCTGGGAGATGAAAATTTAACCATCTTCAACCACTTGGTAAAATCAATCCATCCACAAAGCCAACAGCCAGTAAAGTTTCAACTCACCCATTAACTACAGAATCATGGAGAATCATAGAATACCCAGAGTCGGAAGGGACTTGCGTTGAGTAACACATTCCCTGAATCACACAGAGCCAAACCTCCCAGTTTCCAGAGCTGCATTGTACATGGCAGCAGCGTACCCAGGAAAGTGATGCTTCACAGTACATGACTCCGGAAATGCAGATGGATTCTCTGTGTTACCTGTTTTAGATGCATTCTTTTTAAGTCCTTGTTCATAACAACCTGATGAGCTAATTTCTGCTTGGCCTTTTGGAAAAAAAATTGTGCCGAGTGCTCTATTACACAATTTACAGACAGATTTTAATCAAAAGATCGTATTTAACCTGAAAAACCTGGTATTTTACTTTGAAAAGACCTCAGTATTTCCAAACTTAAGTGGTGTAAAAAGAGATTTCACAGTTTTGAAACCATGAAAATTTCTTTGTTGTTCTTGATAACACATAAAGAAGAAAATCAGCAGTCACTTAAACACACACCTTACAACAGCAGTAAGAATGGGCAGCAACTGCTGATATTTTGCCAAAGCTGCTAGATAGATCGATAAGATTAAAAAAGCTATGGCTAATGCAATCTCTCCTCAACCACTACGCAAACTTCAGTTAGATCTGTAAGGCACATTCGTTATCATCTTTATCACAAAAGGTAATTTTTGTATCTAAGTATGCAGTGTCTAATATCTGAAATATGCAGAGATACAAACTAAGTTTCGACACCCTGACTCAGCTCCTTTAAAAATCAAGCAGTGGTATATCAGCTTCTGATACACACACAAACACCAAACAGGCAGATTAAGTAAGAAAGGAATCCACTGATTCAAAGCTTTAAATGCATTTCATTCTTCTGATGCTAAAGTTTTCAAGATGCAGCTCTCTGAACTGGATTTTTAAAAGACCGTCAGATACATAACATGTATTATAATTTTCATGCCATAATATAGAAATTTTTGTGCAAATGAAATGTGAAAATGAGCATGAAAGAAAACTGACACGAAAAGCAAAAACTTTCTTCCATGTTTTTCTCTGAGAAATGATGCAACATTCTTACCATTATACAGCCTAAGAAATTGAGGCTGCGAGACCAAATTTTGTGAAACCCACAGTAAGAATCTCTAACTCTAGCAAAACCACTTTTAGTCCAAGTGCTTACACTAAATTATATTTTGTGTCAATCAATTACCAGACAGCTCTACCACACCACTTTAATGACTCGTTATTACAAATATTCTTCAAGAAAAAGTTACCTTTGATACAGAATTGTTGATCTTGAGACTATCAGGCTAATAACATGTAATTAAACACAGGCACTTAAGTGCAAGCTTGCATGGAAGAAAATTACCTCGGGAACAAAACAGTAATTCCTTCTGTGTAGATTATTTTGAATTCAGCTCCTTGCTTTAGTGGTTTTGGGAACTGGCAAAACAGGAAAAGCTTGAAAAGGGTGTTTAAACCCCTAACCTGGGTTTTGTTCTGGTAATAATCCATGGCTAGTGGCAGCTCTTTTGTAAGAAGGGACACTAACTACTGGCAAGATCCTTTTGCTGAAGAGGCTCTTTTTAGAATAGTTGCTTACTGCAAAACAAATGAACTGAACACACTGCCAAGAACTGATGTAACAGGTAGATGGAGAGATTAATCCTCATCACAAATAAGATCCCCCTCCCACAAGTTACTTCAGGGAAGCTGCTGGGGGAATGGAAATAGCGAGCGGCTCCGTCTCATTGTGTGTGTATGACAGGGATGAGGAATGCGCTCTCACTGTGTTCAGACCTGTCCCAGATTTCCGTCTGATTTGAAACGGGAGGGAAAGGAGTCTCCTTCTCAGGGAAAGAACTCTGTCTCTCACACAGGTGCTGGCAGCCACCCTCCCAGGCAAGGCTGGCTGTTACCACCAGCTTCAATGACACATTTCAGATATCTTACCGTAAAACAAACAGCCCTCTCCCCCAGACAAAAGCAGCCCAGGCTGCCCGCGAGCAGACAAAAAAGACTGAGCTGCGGCTGCCGAGCGCTGAGGGGAGCCCACCGGGGGCAGCTCCCGCTCGCCGGGGCCAGGCGCTGCTCGCGGCTCCTGAGGGGCCGCCTCGGAGCAGGGAGCGGGGGGCATTCCTGCGTGCGGTGACGGGAGGAGGCTCAACCCCCACCTGTGCCGGAGGCAGGAACACACGGGGGAAGGCGGGAGAGGTCCCGACCGCCTCAGGTGTATCGTCAAGGACGGCGCAAAGGCTGCCGAGCCCCGGCCGCCCCCCAGGTATGAGGAGGGCGGCACCGAGCGGCTCTCCGGGAGGAGAGACGAGGGCTCGGCTTTCCTCGTCCCCAGACTGCCCCTGCCCGGCCGAGCCGCCCTGGGAGCCGTGGGCAGCCGCGCCGCAGCCCTTCCCCCTCCCTTTTCTCCCCCCTCTCCCCATTTCCTCCCGGCGGCGGCCGGGGGCGCTGCTCGGGGCCGGGCGGGGAGGGAAGGGAGCGGCGGGAGCCGGCAGCGCCGGTAGCGCCTTGTTCTCCGCCGCCAGGCCGAGGGGCTGCGCTGCCCGCGCCCCGCCCGCCGCGCCTCACCTCCTCGATGGCCGCCACCGTGTTCCTGCACTGGGCCATCCGGGTGGTGAAGTTGGAGGCAGTAGGTGACTTGTAATCCTCATTGGTCTCGGACACGAATTCCGACACGGAGATCTGGTCCGGCATGGCGGGGCGGGGATGAGCGGGGCGAGGGGAGGAGAGAGGGGAGGGGGGAGAGCGGGCGGCTCCGGGGGGAGGGGAGAGCCAAGGGGGGGGCTCCCCCTCACATCGCCCGGCAGCCGGCGGCGGCAGCTCCCGCCCTGCGGGCTGCAGCGCGGCGTTGTTCCTCCGCCGCCGCACAAGGAAATTCCCCGCACCCACACTCCTCCTCCCCGCGCGGTCACGCAGCACCGGCGCCGGGCACACGCCCAACGGCGGGAGCGGCCTCGCAGCCCGCCCTCCCGCGCACACACACACAGGGCGGAGGCGGGTCCGGGCGCGGCCGCGCGGCACCCCCCCCACCTCTTCGTCGGGACCTGCCGCCCCCCGGCGCCCGCCCTCAGAAGATGGCGGTGCCCTCTGGACTCCCCCGGCTGCGTGAGGGGAGGGGCGGGCGCTCCTAGGGCCGCGTCCCGCCTTGTGATCTAACAACAACAACAGGCACGGAGCCGGGGGCGGGAGGGGGCGAGGTGCGGGGTCCTTCTGGTGCGGAAAGCGGCCCCTCGGGGCTGCGGGCAGGTAGCGGGCGCTGCGCCTCGCACGTGTCGGCTGCAGAATGGAATTTCTTCCACGAGTTTTGCGGTTCGGTTTCGAAGGAGCCAAAGGAAAGTCTGAGGAACCCTGTCACGGTCCCAAGAGGTCCGCGCAGAAATACTGTGTAACATTTATATCTCATTTCTTAGAAAGCTTTTTCTGTGCTGGAAGAGGAAGCGTTGGTATCTGAGTGAATGCTTTGTGCTTTTTATATAAAGCCACAAGGATGAATTGAAGCTGAAAATGCAGAAATTAGCCCCAACTGTGGGATTTGACACTGAGGTGGCAGAAGAGCAGTTGGCGAGTTGTCACCAGGTGTCATAAGGTGTCACAGTGCCCACTGCGCAGGTACAGGGACATGATCCACTGTGGTGAATCCTCCTGGCCTCAATGCACTTAGGACTCCCAGCCTGGTAGCACAGAAAGCATTGTAGGTCTGTATTTTGGCCTAGAAACCCTCCAGCGGCCTCTCAGTCCCTTCTGGTGATGTAGTTAATCACTTTCTATGAGTGATTCTTTATTACTGCGATTTAAAACTCCCCAGGGAGTTCAGATGAGCAGGCAGGTATTCTTGTGCTGTGTTTGTAAGATGTCCAAGTAAACAACTGCAGGCCTGAGCGGATGTTAGTACCCTTGGCAATCCTTGCTGGCACTGTGTTAAGTTCTCCTTTAACGTAAATGATGAAGCTTGTCAACCGTATTTCTTTTACTGACGGTAACAAAGCAGATGAATGAACAGTGACTATCTGCGTATGCTCTCCTTTTGTAACTCTTAGTAGCTTTTCCATTCTGGTAATTCTTTATTTTCTCTCATAAAGATTGCCACTGTTGTTTTGCTTCTGTCTCCATACAATGTTGTACAGTGAACCCCTCCCTCTCCTTGTTAAGATTTGTGCATGTTTCAGTTAATGAGGCACAGCCATATCTCGAGTATTTCAGTGTTAAAACACATTAAACTTGTCTGTGTCACCAATATTTATGACCAGGCTTAGTATAAATACTCATTCTTGCTAAAAATATGTGATGTTACATCTTCATTTCTGTATCAGCTGATGATGATATCATTGGAGCATTACCTAACCTCAAACTACCATCTAAACTTAGTAAACACTGATGTTCTTAAACTGTCATGTCTTCCACTGTGGCATGTTTACTTGTATTTATGCAGCAAGTTAGGTTAGATGATTGCAGTGGTATCCCCTGATCTTTAATGTAATAGATTCAAAAAACTGCCATCCCAATGAAGCTGCTAGGTACTTTGGTCTGTCTTTTTGCTTGACAGGCTGCTTTTCACTCAATTCTCCATCATCCTGGAGCCAAAGATACATGCTTAGTTCATTCTGGAAGGTTTTCCAGAAGACCTCAAATCATAATACTAAACTCAAAAATCTGGGGAGCCTACTGTTTCTATTAGCATTTTATGACAGTAGTTTGTCACAATTGCTCTGTGTTCCAGCTATCGCTTGTCTTTGTTAGTGTGTTATTTGGTACTCAGACATTTCTCCCTATAAGCATTCATGTATGAGATGCATTCATGTAATGAGATAATTTCTAAATATTGTTTCTTGATAAACCAAACTGATCAACTCCTCTTTTTTTAAGAGGGCCAAGCTAACTTGATTTGCGTTGTATTGACCACAAACCAGGATTGTGTACACAGATGGTGACAGTGGTTTAACTGACACGCGGTAGCTTGTAATTCTGCAGTAACATTTTATTAGTGTGTGTGAGTCCAGTGTCTCTCACTGAAAGGATGGTTTCTCAGCCCTTCAATCATTTTTATGGTTCTAACACCTCGATAAATTGTCTTGGCTTCCTGTTCCTTCCCTGACGTGTTCAAGAGTCTCATTAGGCTTTCTGGTTCCAGTGTCATACTGGTTCAGCATTATCCACTCTAACCTCTATGTATTTATGAGCAACACTGAATTTCAGGATCCAGTCCCATTGTTTGAATCCGTAACTAAGCGGATCAGTGGAATTTCTCAATAGTCAGAGAACTGTGAACAAGGCTCACTTGTGCTGGACTTGGTACTACTATTTTGTCTCCTGATTCTGCCTGCCTGCCTGCCTATCTGTGTATCTTCTCTGGCTTTGGACATTCCTTTCTTACCTGCAATGAGTACTAGATAAAACATCACTGTCTTTGACCCGGTCACACAGTTAGAGGGTGCAACTCCTTTTCTAAACTTCTACTAAAGAGAGAGAAAGAACAAAAACATTTTTCAAAGATCCGAACTCTGTGTGTTGCTCCGCTGGAAAGCGTTTGATCTTGTGGAAAAGCACAGAGCGCATCTCTAGGGAGCGGTGAGAAATACCGGGCTTTAGGTCTCTTTCACTCGCAGAAGAAATGAAAATCAGAAAACTCTGTTTGTACAAATATTTCTTCCCATGCTGACTTCAGACCAGCATTAATGTTTTCATCAACAGCTATTGTTAAAAGCTGAGTTAGACCTTCAAAGTCACAAGATAGATTTTAAAAGAACTGATTTCTTTCTCTTTTTGCTTCTTGTGCCTTTAGAAATCATATCTGTATGCCAAAATAGTGATTTTTATCACTGTCAGTAAGTAAGAATCTAAACCACGGACCAGGTGCTATACAAACACAAAAGAGTAAGGCAGTCTTTGGAGATGTGAGAATCTAAAATTAGCAAGTAGAAAGCTAATTGAGTGAATATGAGTGAATACTGGATGGCTCTGAGTCTGTGTGACAGGCAGTCTGTGATCTTGGCACGCAGACCAAGGCATTTTAAGTACAATCTTCAGGGGGGATTATGAGATAGGTTTGGGATGTTTAGGGGGAATCATTCCAAAAATGAGGTTTAGTCTGGGAGAAAGCGCATGAGACTTGCATCCTTAAGGTTTTATCTGTCCAAAGTTCGATGTTGGCATGATGGATCAAACAGAGGCAAAAGTTAATGTCTGTTCAATGAAAGGACATGCTGAAGGAGTTGTAAGAATAGCAAGGAGAGAACATGACGAGCTGGTTAGCGTAGTCGATGATCCCTCAAGCAGCTGCCTGGAATAGGACTCAAAATGTGTAAGGGATTTCTTTTTCCACAGCAGTCATGTGTCATTATTGCCCTTTACTGGCTAGCTCAATAACAGATTCTTTCATGGTATTTGCTCTCTCTATCTTCCTTTGATATCAGTGTTTTTTCACAGAATTGTCTCCTTTGATAACTTAAAAAAGTTTCAGGAAACATTTTTTCTTGACCTTCATTGTAAGTACTCGGTATTTCCAAGGATTCTGATGGCTATTTATTAATTATATTAAAGATGTGATTTGTGCAACAAGGAAGTGATCATAGAAAATCTTGTTAGCCTTGTTGTTTATATTCAAACTTAAAAAATAAGCATGCAAATAAATGTAGTCTATTGGCTGCTAATTACTGGATGAGAGTTTTCAGGCAGGTAGGTGCTAAACTCAGAAAATTATGGGTGCGCGTATGTCAAAGCAGCTAGGTAAAACACTGTGTGATAAGCCCTGTTCTTGGATCCTGGGGTTTTATCCAAAGGCTTACAATATTTATTGTTCTTCTTGAAGTGTCAATTCCTGGTGTTCAGTTTTCAGGTAATCACTTTCAAATCAGACTCCACTCTCCAAAATTACTTCCCATAATTTCAGAGGAAGGCTTCTAGTTGGGATTACTAAAGGTGTAAAACCCTATAAGAGCAGACATTTTTGTTATTTTTAAATTACACTCATGATTTTGAAGGTCTAACTCATTTTGTAATGATTCTAATTAGAATGCATAGCAGCTTTAGAATAGCAGCCTCTGCTGTGTAGGAATGAACTCATGGCATTATTCTGTTGAAAATAGTTTTATCTGTTCTACTTGCTCTCATGTGTCTATTTCTAGAGATTGATTTCTACAAATGGGTTATACCTATGTCTAAAAAATCTGCAAATTAAGTTAGTTCAGAAAAGATCCTTTTTTTCCGGTGTTTTCAAGTTAGGAAATGCCTACTTGGGAGCCTGTGTTACGAGCACTCTTTAATATGCAGTCGCAATCTGCTGCAATTGCTCTCTCAGGCTTCTGTGGAGAATTTACAAAGATCTATTTTCTGTAGTATTCTTTGTAATAACAACACTTGCACCCGGAAGAGCAGCATGTAGACAAGGGCAAGGAGGAAGAAAAGGAGAACAGTACTGGTATTTTGTGCCATTTCTCTCAAATTTTCCCAATGATGCTCTTTTAACTGTAGCAGGCGGGTATACTACTTACATGATGAAACTGGACAAGTCTGTGTCTGTAAACCCTTGACTGTAATAGAATTTATTCTTATTGGACCTTGGCAGAGCTGCACCTTTTTTTTCCTAATGTTTAAATTTAGTAAAATATCTTATTGTCACCCTATTTGTAAGGTGTGTCGTGGATGACTGGGTGTAGTTTCCTATGTGTTACATGTGAACGTTTCAGGTTTTGGAATCCAGTGTTCACTTCAATGGATCAGACTGAATCTTCCTGTGCTACTATTTCAGGCTGCCCTCAAGAGCTGCTCTCCTCATGATGCCGCAGGCTGGACTGGGTTGTGTGGATCAAGCTGCAGGCCCTTGAGCCATCTTTAGAATGCACGTTAGATGGGAAGCCCTCAGGGTACCAACAGCTGAAGAGTTACCTTGCTGCAGTCCCAGTAATGCTGTTCTACAACTCACGCTGTACAAATTGTGTTTCCATGGCATGAACTGCCGCTTCACTCTTTGTCGTTATCGTTAACCACCGCAACCTCTGGGTCTCTGCTCTCATAAACAAGCCTGCTAACACAAGCGGAGGAGAACAAAAACAGAAGGGGGAAACTCAGTCTTTTCTGAGAAATTACAGAATTACCATTCAGCCCTAGAATCAGCAAAGTACCCTGCGTTCAGGTGGCAGGAATGGACATGGCAGTCATCTGAATCATGTTTAGAAATGAAGAAACATTAGGTTCCACGTGCACAACATGAAGAGATAACAAAAGTTTTTGGGTTCAAGAATTTCTAGAAAAAAAAAAGAATACTGTATTATTTTCATACACAAAGGACCTTTGTTTCTCTCTTAAATTTGCTGTCAAAGAGAGACTCCTCAAAGTCAGTTCGGAAAACAACGGTGCTCCATTACCCCAGTGGAATTTATAAGCTAGATAGGAAACTTGAAACTCAAAATACTATGAAACCCTAGGAAATTAAATGCAATGCTGTCTGGCAAGGGCCTGAGCAGTTCAGAGGAAGAAGGACTGTCAAAAAGGGGAACTAATACTGCTGTTACCTGGTTTTAACATGTAATATAGAAATTCAGAGTTTCCTCATTGCAGTGAGGCTTGGCATGAAACAACGCAGAATTTAACAGAAAAACATACCCTGCTTGGTCTCCTGGAGTCAGTCTTCCAATCAAGTGTGAAGCATGTGATCGTGTATTTGGTGAATGTCTGTTAAATAAAATATGATGACCTTTGAAGTGGAAAATATATTAATAAACAAAAGTAAGTCTTCTAGCCTGAAGTCTTCTAGCACCGTAGGGGTAAGCCCTCAACTTACTTTTCAAACTGCTGTCAGATCATGTGCCTGGAATGGGAGTGATCTGGCAGTGATGAAGTGGCTGCCTTGGACGCCTTTCAGGGACCATCTTTTGCTTCCTTGGTTGCTTGCCCGAGCCTGATAATCAGGAGTCCATGGGAAATGGTACAAAATGTTGGTTTACTGCGCAAGGCAACTTCCTGGCAGCGAGGGGCATGGCAGGCAGCAGGCACTGCAGGAGGGAATACTCTTTAGAGATCACTATCCCATTCTTGTGATCTACGTGAGCAAGATTCTGCCCTGCGTATGCTTCCAACTCTTGTACTCTACTAGTTTGCCACTTGACCTAGAAAGGGTGTGAATCCTCATACAGGAAGTATGAGTACTAGTAGTGGAAAGAGCCTTCAAAAACTGTGCAGCTTGGGCCAGGAGGCTCTCAGGCAGGAAGGATGCTGTGGAGAAGGTCATTCCCACATGTTATACCGAGCAGACATATTTCGTATAGGATCATGAAGTCTTTGACTGTATGAATAACGAGAGAGGAAAGGAGGGTGTAGTCAAAAACTTTAAATTTTCCTTGGGGTTCGCTAGAACATGGCCTGATTATGAGGGAGGAAATGTTAAATGACTTTCTCAAGTTTTTAAAAAAATCATAGAGGACAGTTGTAGGTGAAAACTTATTTAGATATGAGTCCAGTACAGTAAGAGCACTCTCAGAGGAGAGCTCTTCATTTTATAGTCAGTGAGGAAATACTGTGTTATCTGTGTAAATTATCTTACACAAAATAACACAAATGTCTGCAGGGTGTGCACGCTCAAATTGATTGCTGACCTTTGTCAACTGAGGAAGGCCTCAATTCTTTCTCACTTCTGAATCTCCTCACCACAAACTTGTTTTGGCTGCCTTTTGAGGTTATTCATACTGTTAATAAATTTCCGTCTGTATTTGTTTTTTCTTAACATTCCTTCTAGCACTTGACATACAGAAATGTAAAGTGAGTTAGTATGAGGAGTCTTCATGGCCTGCAAACTTCAGCCTGAGAGTTACTGCTGGAGAAAGGGGAACTAACAGTACATCCTAGGAGTGGACAAAAATTAGGATTCAGCTGTCCTTACTAGTACTGTCTGCACTGTTGCCATTGCAACTTGCTCTCTTTGTTTCTAAGGCATTCCAGCAAGGCGGTACTTTACCAGACATTGCAGTTTCAGCATGGAGGTGACACTTTGTCTTTTATACCACAAAACTGTCCAGCTTGAGACGTCTGCCTGAGGCTATTACTAAGCCTGCCTCCTCTTCCTTGGCTGATTTTCAAAGGGCCACAAGGTAGCCTAGGCCGCAGGTTCCCACATGGAGTTCCTGCTCAGCTGCTTTGTCTCCTTGGATGTGGACGTGGGTGATCTGAGGGGCCTCATGGAATTTGGGATGGATGTAAGCTGACAGAGTTTGAGCGGTGAAAGGCTGTAGCGTTCGCTGGTGTGATGGCAAGGAAGTGGCCTTTCAGAAAGGTCAGGAAGTGAAAGAAAAGAGGTGGTGAGGACAGAAAAACAGCGAAGCTGAAGAAGTAGCAAGGATATCCTTTCTTGTCCCTCCTACACAACAGGTTGTGCTAATACAGGACTGCTTGATGAAGTGTATTTGTGAGATCTGCTTAAAACTTAAGAGTTGAGCTGTCCGTCGAGTTTGGCAGTGCTTGGAAGGACAAAGGAAAACCTGACCTCATCTCTACAGCATATGGCTGTGCTGGAAAGTGGCAGGCAGGAGAAGACTCAGAAATCAGATCAGCTCTAAGCTACGCAGGCCATTCTCCTTACAATACAGAAAATATTCAATCTAAATCAACAAATTACTTCTACTTGTGTGCTCTTGTGTTTTCTCCATGCTGGCCACATGTAGTAATTATTCAGGCCTGTGATTTTTGCCTATCTCAGTTGCTGCTGGCTGTGGAAGGGGAATTGAGGCAGCACATAACATTTATCTATAAAGCATACAGTATAGAAAGCAGATTTTGAGTGGCTAGAAACCTCGGGCTAAGATGAATGTGAGTGTAAAAGTCTGACATTTGATGGAGGGATATGTTCTCCTTGGTTTAATCAGTGTTGGTCGATTTTATTTTGATGGTGTCTCTGATTTTACAGGGTAGTGGATCTGTTCCATCTTCCATTTCAGACTGTGCTTTGTGTATCAGGATTTTATTTACAAAACTCCAATTCAGTTGTGGATCTGATTTGATGAAGTTATCAAATATGAAACACTTTCAGAATGGTGGGCAGTAGATTCAGAATAGACTCTGCCTTATACTTCCATTAATAGCCAAACAGCTTCTAGGGAGTTAGGAAATTTTTTGTTATGTCAGGGAATTTTTCTAGAGATAGTTGTCAACAGTTCAAATCTACTGCTTGGGAGAACTATCCACCTTCCAGAATTGAAACATTTTTCTTCTCTTTCAGAAGCTGTTGCAGTAATCGTTGTAGCTGGACGTTATTTAGCAGGCAAGACAGCGAACAGCCCCGCTGAAGAATAGAGCATGGCACAGCTCTTTTGAGAGGGATAGCATGTCACACCTACATTGGTAAGTTAAACAGTACAAAAGCGGAGCACAGGTCCTGCAAAATGACCACGAAAATGTTGTAGTCGCTGGACTACAGCCAAGTCTTCTGCACCAGTTTTGAGTCTAACCTCTCTTTCTTGGTATTTAGTAAAAGCTTCTGTAAATGAGACATTGTGATTCCAATTTACAAAATTAACTTAAAAAATTAAACCAAGAAGACCTTTTTAAAATTTCCTTGGAGAAAGAAAATGAAATAAAAAGTGTTTTGTTCAATACAATCGTTGTTCTCATGTAGTTCAGCTTAATTGCTGATGTACTTAACCATCTGTTCATGTCCAATACCCAGAAATGGGTGAGACTGGTATATGGAGATTTAGGCATTGTGTTTAGGAGCCTGTTTTTGTATGTGGATCTCTCCCAAACTGACAGGCTCATCCTCACTATGTTCACTAATGCTATGGCTGGCACCTCATTTTGCTAAATCTAGCTGCCTCAGTCGCTGGACCCTGCATGCTGTAAGTTTGAATTTTGCATTTTGTGGGTTTCAAGTATGCCACTGTATTTCATATGCTGTCATTTAAATTATGCAGTCTGTTCTCATTGCGCTTATCTTAGCAGTACAGCCTTAACTATGCTTCTATCTTACCTATTTATGCACAACATATTACTGAGTCGTTACCCTCCAACACTAGTACTATCCATTTTAAAACGCAGCCCTAAGTATGAATTGTTGCCAGGCACTTTCCGAATGAATGGGAGGGTCTGGCAATGTTCCTGCAGTTACAGGACAATGGATGCAAAGGCTGTACTTGGATAATACTCTTCAATGTTAAGTTAGTCTTGATATGATAATAGACTTTCTTAAAGTACAATTTTAATGTTTCTATGTTATGAAATTGTTTGGGAAATTATAAACAGATGAAAAAGCAAAGCATAAGGATTGAAATCATCTTTGAGACTATTTCAAGAGTAGCAGAGGCACTTTGGCACGAGAGAAATGCGCATGTCAGAAATGAATATAGTTAGAACCTGAAGGCTTATAGACTTCAGAGAGAAAGCAGAATGAATTAAAACTAAATCAATACAGAAAGATGTATTAAATTCCCAGTCTCCCTTATTACTTACACAGTTTAAGGAAACAAAATAATTTCATTAAATGGGCAGGGCTGGGATAACTAACTGACTCGAACTCTTTGAAGATAGCATTTATAGTGGTAATAAAAAATCCACTGCAAGCAAAATGTTCCAGCTTTGAACTTTATCAATTTAATCATTATTTTAGCACTAAAAAGAAGGCAAGAAAAAACCCCAAATGTTTATTTATGTGGCATTTATCAACGATAGGGGGCTAAATCGTAAGTACAAATTGTAAATAAAATATCTGTGATTAATGGAAATAATAGGAAAAAAGTCAAAGAGAAAAGTAGAGATTTGTCTGAATTATGTGCACTGTTAATGTTTGGGGAGTAACAGATGATCTGAATGAGGCTTATGAGTTCTTCAGTATGTACACAACCCAATAGCATTTCAACAATGATCCTCTTCCATTGTTGTTATCAGCAGCTGATCCCTACCAGGCTTTGTAGGATTAGTGGACAGGCAGTGACAGACTCTAGTAGAAATGTACAGACCTGTGCATACCACAAAGCTCAATCCCTTTTTTTTGTGTTTCAGCAAAGCTGCACTAACTCTCTTAAGCTGTCTGCTAGTCTTTCCTTAGGTGTCATCGTATAACGACTAAAAGGTAGTGAAAAGCATTGCTGAATATGCATCTGTCAGTGGCTAAAAGAAGGTATTGTCAGTACCCAAGGAAAAAGAGAAATCAATCTGCTGTTAAAGTCTAGATAGGAAGAAAAGGAGGCACCATCACAATGTGCCTTAAAATGACAGAAGAAAAGATGCTACCTCAAATTTGGTTTAAATAGTCCAGCAAGAACCAGCAGTTGGAATCAGAGAGATTTAATACTCTGTCCTGTAAGCAATGAACTTTTTACGCCTTGGCACAAAAAACTGCGCATGTTATCAATGAAGAGAAACGAATTACATGCCAGAATGTTGCTTGGTATGTAGTAGCTCGTAAGTTTTTCTGATGAAAACTAATTATTAAAAAAGCCCTTTGTTCATGTTAATGTTAACATTTACAGTATGGTAAAGGAAGAAAAAAATAAATATTAACAGCTGAATTGCCATTAACATTTCCAATGCAGTAGTGCTTGCATGCAGTGCAGTTGCTTTCTCTGCAATATGTAAGGGGCCTAAGGCAGCCCCTCAGTTCCACTGTTAGCATCCCGAGTAGTGGTATGTGGAGACGATCTGGCTGCCCTGAACAAATCTGTCCACATGGGTCAGAGCAAGCTGAGCATGGGGATTTGCCTCATACTTCCTCTGGGCATGAATGGTGTGTCATGGAAAGCATCTTCACCATACTGAGAGCTGATGCAATCCACTCCCTCATGGGACCAACAGGGAGACTGCCCAGGAGGTTCAGGCTCTCTGAGCTCAGGTTATTAATTGACTATTAGCTTTTCCTCTCCGAAATTTAAAAATGCCTGAACAATGTTCTTATTAAATTTACAAATCTTAATCTAAAATCTTTCCGCTTTGGTATTCACATGACTAGTGACACCCATCTGAATTAAATTATCTTCATGAATTAAAGGAGCAGAATTGGATCATTATTTCTGTGCGACTCATTAGAGTTTAGGTTAAGAATATCTATAAATAATAATGTTTCTGCAGTTTAAAATGAGGTGCGTGGTTTCTGAACACCTCTGAAGTGAGGCCACTCTGGTGCAAACTGTAAGCAATCTAATTTGACATTTCTAACTTCACAATCTAATTTTCTCCTAGAAGAGAATAATGAATTATGCAAAAAATTTGAAATGAATTCCAGTATATGCTTCAAAGCAGCACATATGCCATTTTGAAAGCCATTCAGACTTTTTCTAAAGCATTCTTTTAAGTTTTGGAAAACTTGTTGAGAAAATACTACATTGTTTCGTCTTTAACCAAGGAAAAGAATTAGCACAGTAAATTGAAAGCAATTTATGAGAGTCAAGCAAAAGATGTGATATAAAATCCCAAGGAAATCACATGATTTCCATTCACATACTTTCATTATCTTTGTACTAACAGAGAACAAACCGCTTTATTTCCCAAGATATCCTCTTATGATAACTCTTAAAAGAGAGAGTGCACACTTGTTTTCGACCAAAGGTAAAAGTAGTTGCCTTTCTGATACCAATCTTTTTGGAAAAAATAAAGATTGGAGGAAGTCCTTCAATGCAGGATGTCAAATTATTGGATCCCAACGGTCCTTCAGGCTTGAGTAGTTCTGTATTTACTTTTCTGCAGAATCAGAACAGGGTGGGTGCACAGCACTAATGAAAGTGCTTCACTTCCTTCACTTAGTGGCAGCTTCTTTCTAAAAAATGGAGAGATAACGCTTTCCCCAAGTAGGAAAAGAATTAACATAGCTGCAAACAGTTTTTTAGTTTCTATAACTGTACTCAAAAAATGGAAAATGAAAATAAAAATACAAATACTTGGCCCGTACTTACAATCCAGTTATACACAACAATTGATGGAATCCCAGAAAGTGCAGTTAGTGTTCACATACGTCTATGATGAGATTTAAAGTGCCTATATGTTAAATATGTATCCTGCTGATGGGTTCTCTATAAATGCGTGAGAGATTTATTATTTATATCACTCCAGGACTGTACTAGATTCTGTTCAGTAAAAAGCAGGACAGTGTGTTTCCTTCCTCAAAGAATATAATACTCCACTTAAACAAACTGAGGGGATTCTGTGCCTTTAAATTTGAAACATGCTGTTTTATGGGGTTGGATTGGTATGCAAAATGTAACGTAGTCGTAACTTTTAAGGTTTGTGACGTATTATGTATGGTTGAAGCTGTTATATCTATTCCTATATACATTCAATTAAATAACTCATCTTCAGTGATGTATTCTAGCGTACTCCTGGGAACAAATCCAATGTCTTTAGCTATCTATTTTACATGAAAGCAATTATTGTAATATCTCTAATGTCTAAGTGGTATTGTCATGAGTGCCATTTTAGCATGGTCCGAAGTATTTATTTATGTGAGTTTATCTATCTACTCTTCAAATTTATGATGCTTTCAAGAATATCCACAGAGTCACATTAGCATTTTTGAATCCCACAGCCAAATGTTCAAGCAGAATTGAATATGACATAAATAATCAGAGCTCTCGTCTTCTGTTTATGTAAAATGACCTCTTGCTGGTGCTTAACCTTTCCCTTTTCTCATCCTGAGTTCCCTGTGGCGGCCTATGTGAGTTATTTCTTCTAATTCTCTGCTTCTCCCTTGTGCTGTGTGATGCTAGTTCAGAACTGCTATAGACTACAATCATTGTCTTGAAATCTCTGGGAATGCGAATGTTATAGCAATCTGCACAAGAAAAGTTCTGTCTCATGTTACTGCAGATTTCCATAATCTTACAGCAATAGTAAAATGTGCCCACGAGCACTGAGTGCTCAGCTGTGCCACTGTTTGACTTAGTGCAGTTCTCCTTTGTACAGTTCTGCTTTTCCAGAGGTGCAGTGAGGATAACTGTCTATTCCAGAGAAGTGTTTAGGCCTTGTGCATTGATGTGGTGCTTAATGTTATAAAACACTATGTCATTTTCATAAATCATTTTTAGCAAAGCCTAACTTCCTTTTTGCACAGAAAGTGCTATTTTTCTGTAAAATTCCAAACAACTGGGAGGTAGCTAAGCATCCTTATCAATACTGTTGTCATTGTCATGGATTAATAGCAGTGGCTCACTTCTGCTAGTTGACTTTGTATTTAACAGGCTCTGTGAGCTCTTCAACTTTAATTTAGTGATACTTTGAACTCACTTCATAAGAGGAAAATAGACAAAATGGAATGGCATGGCAAAACACATACTTGCCTGTGAAACACAGGAATGGGAGGTATGCAGTGATTCAGTGGTAGAGTTTGGCGGGATGACCTGTTTTTTTTTCATTTGGGTGACGTTACTGTATGTTTCATGAGGAACTTGCCAATGAAGAGTTAAAGATTATGTGTTGGGGTCTGTCTTGTTAAGGAAGTCCCAGGATAATTGTAAGCTTTCCACATGAGAAGTGTGCTGTTTCCAAGAGAGAACAATACCTACTACTAGGACTATGGGGAAGCAGTGGTGAGACTGTATTGGTGGATGGATGCCTGCATGAGTAGCGTATTAAAGGCTGACTGTAGCTAGACTGAATACCTTCTGTATTTCTCTTGTCACCTGCCAGCATGGACATTGCATGCCACAGCCACTGCAGTATAAAATCCCTCGATGCCTTTTTATTTTCATTCCGACCTCTAAGAAAGAACAATTATCCCACTACTAACACTTCTTTGCCCCTGTGTTTTGGATGAGCGGGACACATTATTTGTTAAAGATCTTAAAACCTGGAGACCTCATGTAGGAGTGGAAAAATGGGCAGTTAGCCTTTCTTCCTACAGAAATCTGGAGCTGAATCAGACTTACTGACTCAGTATCAATAGGAAATACACTTCTGTTGGCTCCTTTTATTATCAAAAATGTTGTAAGAATATTTTCATTCTGTATGCAATGTGTATTATAAATAATAAATGTTTTATCTCCGATTTCATGCAAGATCGTACAGCTGAATTACAGATTTGTTTGCTTTTATTTTCCTAATATCTGTGAGATAAATTCTTAATTCTAGTCTGCAGTGAGAATGTCTTGAATTAAGCTTCATTGGGCTGGTGGCGATGGAGATTTTCAACTAAAACAATATTAAACACACAAGGGGGTCAACATTATATGGTGATGTATTTTAACAGAATGGAAACTATTATTTATTTAGTGTTGCTGGAGGGGCTCAAATGGTATGAATAAACAGAAGGGAAGACAAAGACGAAGAGAAGTCTACAAAGCTAGTTTAAGCATATTTGTAATCTCTGCAAAATTCAGATGAAAAGTGAAAGGTTTGCTTTATAATATTCATATCCACTTGTCCAAAGTCCTGAACTAGAATAAAAAATGAGGATTTGTCAGCACATTCAGCAAGGCTGAGTATGTTATTGTGTATTGTATGTAAAGCATTGTAGAATTTCTCATTTAAATGAAGTCGAAGAAGTTACCAAAGAGTTTAATGAAAAAAAAAAAAAAAGCAGCTGAAACAACAGCAAGCTCCACCCAAAATAAATATATTGGCATGTATCAGCAGGGGAATTTGTTGGGTATTGCTTAGTTCTTGTTTACTTGTCTTCACAAAAGGAGGCAGAAATATCACTCAGATTAATAAATATGGAATAGAGCATACCCAGAGATGTCTGATACCTGAGAAAAAGCTGAGAAAAAGACTTTGATGCAAGTTTTGGATGGGAGAGATTTAAGGTTGGGAGATGTAGAACTGTGTACTTCTTTTCCTTATGTTTAGAGAAAGAAAATGTGGTTGTAAATAAAGGAAAGAAATACAGCAATTGCCCCAACATCAGATCCTCATTCTTGCTGGAACAACCCACCTGGAACCAAGAAAACTGTCTAGCCTTTGGATCAAAAGGCAATGATAGTGTGGGCTTGAAAGCAGGGGATAGGAAACTTTAACAGGATCCAGAAGAAAACTGCAGTATGCCAGGATGTCTCTTCTCCCAAGGTTCATTCCATCACCACAGAGTTTGGAGTCAGTTGATTGTTACTCATAAACTACATTGTTTCTTAGCACTGGAGTCTGAGCAATGGCAAAGCACTAACCACATCTCAGCCTGTCGTTTTGGAGGCAGCCCTGACTACTTACCATAGAATCATGGAATGGCCTGGGTTGAAAAGGACCTCAGAGATCATCGAGTTTCAACCCCCCTGCTGAGTGCAGGGTCGCCAACCACTAGACCAGGCTGCCCAGAGCCACGTCCAGTCTGGCCTTGAATGCATCCAGGGATGGGGCATCCACAACCTCCTTGGGCAACCTGTTGCAGTGCGTCACCACCCTCTGTGTGAAAAACTTCCTCCTAATATCTAACCTACATCTCCCCTGTCTCAGTTTAAAACCATTCCCCCTTGTCCTATCGCTATCCACCCTCATGAACAATCATTCCCCCTCCTGTTTATACGCTCCCTGCAAGTATTGGAAGGCCACAATATTTGAAGGGTGCGTATAAACAGGAGGGGGAATGACTTCCAGTCTTCGTCCTCCTTGTAGCGCTGTCTGAGCACACGCAGACAGCTCAAATAGATCAGGCAGTGAGATTCATGCACACAAATATACCAGTAAAAGGTCCAGATATTTGCTAAACGACAAGCAAGAACAGAAACTAAGCAAAAGGAACATTTCTATCCAGGGATTTCAGTGAGGAATTAGAGACTTGTAAAAACAGTTTCTGTGCTCATCTCCCATTTCATTGTTATCATTAGCTTGTATAGCCAAATGAGATCTTGCAGGTAGTTCAGTAAAATGTGTTTGACTGACAGAATAATTACTGGAACCATTCTGGTGGGATCTTAAAGGGTGGAGAATGCCTCCAGAAGAAATTCTCTTGAGACTACTTATTCATAGAATATACTGAAGGACAGGAGAACAGTGTTAGTTTGTTGGATGATAATGTTTTAGAAATGTTATTAAATCCACAGAATAGGGCCCAGTTAAGTGGGACTGTATTCTGCTTATAAAAACACAAGATACAAAATGCTTCTTTTCTGGGTAAACAAGAGTAATTCTTTTCTATTTGAGTAAATTTAATTAAAGCAAATTAAAAGTAATTAAAAGAGGAATTGAGTAATTCCTCTTTCAAAGGCAAAAGAGGAATGCCATTTGTAGCACGGCTTGCAGGGTTGTCTGGGCCTCTGATTTCTGAGCAAGCATCCTTTCGGTGTAATAAGAGGGGACTCTGCTTATAGCAATATTCTTAACTAAATCCCCATAATCCTCTTCCATATCTAATGAATCTTCTTAGAGGTTTGTCTGCTCTAGGATGCAAATGCAATGTCATGTACAAGCTAAAGAATCATCAGAAATAGGTGGGAGTGGCACAGCCCACCAGTTCTCTCAAGATTGTAGCTCCGTCATTCCTCACAGGCTAACCGGTTCTGTAGTACTTCGAGTGCAGAAGACTGCAATTGCTGCAAGCGGTTTGTTCCAGTGCTCGTCTGCTCACTGTTAGAAAGTTCTGAAGACTGTTATGAAGCTTTCCTTAGTCTTTTCCTACAGGGAGTAAATGGTCCTTAATCTTCTAATATTTCCTTACGTTTCTAGACTTACAATTGTACTGATTTCTCCGTTATGGATTCTGTCCAGAGGCTCAATTCTTCCCTGCTTTTACTGAAGTTAGAGAAATGATGGAGAATTAGCACCTGTGGCCAAGATATCGCCACGCTGTCTGCCACATTCTGTACATCTGCACATTTCTCCGCACTGACCACCCTCAGCATTTGTGCCCTAAATAGAGTAGTCTGCATTTTCTGGAAGATTTCCTCTGGTGCTGAAAAATACTTCCTACTGAGGAGCAGCAGATTGCAAAGGTCACTGCTAGACAGAATGGATGCAGCAGAACACGATGTAGTGTGGTTAAATGTGGGATTTTAACCACTGCTCTTGTTCCTATACTCTCTTTCAGCCTTTTGTTATACTTTAACAAATTCTGCTACACTTTAAACAGATTTGAGTTGTATCTACACTCTTCTTTTGCCAAACAGAATAGTGGCAATAATAATTTTGGCGTCTATTAGGGCAGTGTTGAAGTAACCGATGAAATAACAGCCTTTTGAATAGAGGCAAAGGCTGGAGGCGTGGGACGCAAGGCAAGGCAAGTGTCATTAAAAAAAGACTGGGAGCAAGACTGGCTGAAAACAGTTGTTCATTGCTTTCCCTCCAGCATATGCGTAATTTCACAGCACAGCAAGCAGCAGTCAGGGATTTTGCATAGAAGAGTCAGAGCATTCTGCACAATTTGCCCCTCCCGTTTACCCTGGGTGAGCGAACAAGTTGTGGCAGGCACAGGTGGTGACCATTGCTCTGTTCGGGTTTCTCACTCTCTGTGTTGTGCCATCTGCTCCTCTTTGCTCCTGCAAACGCCGTGCAGGGGACAGCAGAGAAGCAGAATCCTGATAAGGCTAGTCTGAAATCTGTCTCCCTTCCTTAAGGGCTATTTCTCTGGCCTTCAGGTGGTCAAACACGTTTTCTACAGCCAATTTCCACATACATGGAGCTCAGCTCACAGCTACGACACATCTCTGTTTTAATGGGACAAGATAGTGGTGGAGGGGAACTCCCTTTATCTTCTCTGCTAGAATGAATTCTTCACAGTCTTAGCAGTCAGCTGAGTCCTCTCTCTTTTTGCAGTGCTCTGGTACCTGAAGGTATTCTGCATCTAGGCTGCTGTGGACCCATCTCTCCCTTCAACCCCAGCTGCATGTTCCTATCCCTTTTATTGTGTACGCTCCTACAGTTATGTGATGAGCTGGGTCTGGGATCTGCTGTGCCTCAGAAATAATGAGTTTTTTGGTGGAGCCAGCTGTCAACCCCCTGAACTGTCTCAGCATGTGGTTGCATTAGAACCAATCCTAGCAAAAAAAAGAAAATGATAGAAATGCAGTTGGGAAGTGAGGCGTGGCAGGACTACAGCAGGACTAAACAGATTGAGAGTCACTGACTGCTGTTCAATTGCACTTCCCCTTTCTGCATGTACTCACCTAGATATATGTGGTATATTTTGAATAATCCATGCCTCTTCTCACAGCTCTCTGACCACTCCCAGGTAGATTCCAGCCTGCTCCTACTGTGGCTCCAGCTAGAGCTGGAAGTGCTGTGTTGCTCCTACAGTAATAGGTTGCAAATGGTGCATCTATGTATATGGTAATGGTAGCTCACTGAGAAATACACAGACCTTGCTCTTAGGATTGTGGAAACATGACCAAAGTTTGCAGCTTTGCATCATTTCCATTGAATTCTCTATCTTTTTTTTTCTGAATATTCTTCCAGTATGTGAAAATCATCTTGAATTCTGAACCTGTCAGCCAGTATCCTTTCTGTGCCTCACAGTGTTACATTATCTGCAGATTTCATAGAAACATTCTCTAGTCCATCATCCAGGTTGCAAAGGAAACTTAGAATGAAGCAGGACCTGGGCTGAATTCCTGTGCCCCCAAGCCTAATGGAAAGCTGTTGCTTGATCAGACCTTCAATTTTAACAGTTATCTGTTAATAATTAGTCTTAGAATATTGTTATCCAAATAGGTTTTGTACTGCCTTCCATTAGTGTCAACCAAATGTCTTCTAAAAGGCATGCCTCCCAACTGTTCCCCACCTTCACTGTGTTAATGGGTTCTTGATCTCATATACGAAGTTGATGGCCACTTTCAGCGACAAATGAATTGACCTCTGAAAGCAGCTTATTTCTACACTTATGGCCACTTGAACACATGGTATCTAATTCTTGCACGTACCAATGACGTGGAGTTAATGCAGTGATTTCACAAAATACTGACAGCAAATAAGTTACCTGCCACTAGACTGTTTTCTATTATCTCTTCCAGAGCCTGGAGCTCAGCATCTTCCCCTACCTTTTTGTTTGAGTCTGCAAATGAAAAAGATCTGCTGGCTTATTTTCTATTTAGAGAAGCAGAAAAGCAAAGCCTCATTAGTGGTGACTGTGCTCCATAGTTTTGCAACCAACAATGCTGTTTGTGCCTTACTTCATGGATTTGGAACGTGCCTGTGGTGTCCCCATGGCAGTAAAGCTCACACAGTGTTAAAGCAATAGCTGTGTTGCACACATCAATGAGCAGCTGAGGCTGCAAAGCCCACTGCTGCCAAAGAAGCCTTTATATCTACATGCAATAGTTTACATGATGTAACATCATCAGTGCTGTTCTTTAAAATACTATGTTTGTTCTTTTGTCTCATCGTTTTACATCTCCCTGCTCACTGTATGCGATTGTCACTGAAGTGAAGGAGGTGGCTGGTGACTGTGACCTCATGGGTACTGTCCGTTTAGCCGTTCCTTGATGTGGTGAATTGAAAGCCAAGAAAAAGGGTGCGTGGCAGTGGAACTATAGAAACAGTGTCAATAAATAATAGATAAGGAAAGAAAAAAAATCATTCCATCTTTTCTTTTGTGATTTTCAGAGGAAACCTTAACTTAATGCCAGGCTTAATGCCAATACGATTCAATTCTGTACACAGAACAGTTGCTGCCTTCCTTTTTGCCCAGAGGCCACCGCTTGCAATCTGCCTGCAATTATCTATATCTAGAGGCAGCTTTGGGTTTACTTAGTGAGAAGGTGTTATTTGAAGTGTGCACGCGTATGCCACCAACCTCGACTACAGAAAATCTCCTTTACACATAAGCAGACAGTCATCTAGCACAGTATAAAATCCTTAATTAGCTTATCACAATCACTTTAAGGTGAGTGAAGAAATGTTTTCTACCACTGGATAGCAGTGGTAAAGTGATACAAATTCACTGTGCTGACTGTAGTCAGGTCAGCTCTGAGATGTTATTTTCCCTTTTACTGTACAAGGGAGAAATTGCTGAAAGCACCAGACTTTTCCATTTTAAAGGAATTGTTTTGCTGGTTGTGATAAAGAAGTCTCTGTAGTAAGTTGGATAAAATTAGGTCACAGCAACATGCAGTCAGTCTCTGAGTCTGCCAGATACTTCAGTTTTGACCTTTACTGTGCGCAGTACTGGCATTAATTATGAGAGAGTGCTAACTACTTTTAGTCTTCACAAAAATCTTTTAGCCATACTGCTTACTAATATTAACATGGTGTCTGTTGGTAGCTCAGTCTAGTTTTTCTAAGATTGTGTGGCATCTATTACCATGATAACGACCTTCCAAACAGTGTTAGATATTACATCTGGAAATCACTTAGCACAATGATGCCATGTCCACATGGTAGAGAATTCTCTTTGCCCTACACCTTGCTAGGGAAAACATCTTGCTACAAATTCAAGGTAAAAATGGTAACACTCTGATATTTACTATTTTATGTTCACTTTCTGGGTTATGAATTAGTACCTGATCTGGGGCAGTGATGAAAATAACTTCAGACGGAAAGACATTAAGTCTATGTCTTCCTCTATGGCTGGCTGAAAGTCTGTGATGCATGGTGCTGCATATCTAATTGTGACCTAGCACTTTGGGAAACGGCAGGAGAACTTCCAGAAAGATGTTGATCCTGCCCCGCTGTATGAAAGTAGTAGGGAAGAAATGACAGCAAGGAAGGGGAAGTCCTAGTTGCCCACAGAAGACTGCTATCTTGAAATAGAGAAACTTAATCTGTCTGCACCTGGTAGGAATAGATCTTTCACCAAATAGTTCACGATCTTTTTCCAGATGAGCGTCTACTGGGGAAGCATCAGATTATTATCCCTCCCAAGCATGGAAAAGATCACAGTAACAATACAGACTGCGTGGGAGGTCTTCCACAATGTGCACTGATTAAGGAAAGATGTGTGTGTTTCATTCTGTCTTTATTGCCTGAAAGAATAAAACACATAAGGAAAATGGTTTTCTAGCCGTAATTAAATCAACCAATAGCCTTAATGCCGAGATACCTGCCCATTATCTAATCAGTGAGAAGTTCTGTGAAGCAAACAGCTTCTGACACCACTATGGCAGTGCCAGTCGGCTTTTGCTTAAAGCAGCTAATAAAGCCACATAATTTAAGAATTTGTCTCAGTTGCAGAATTTTCCAGTCACAGCTATGCAGATACTTCTTGTAAAGCAAAAGAAGCAGGATTATTATTAGCTACTACTGTAGGTTACCACTCTCAGACTTTTTATGAATAAAATCTAACATTTCAAGCTTTAAGAACTCTTCTTTTTTTTTAGCTTCCAGGAACTATTGTGCCCATTTTAGTAAATACCCTTTCAATAGCTCTTCCTGCAGAGACATCCTGGGTACTAATGTCACATATTTATTGTCAGCACATATTTGCAACAACTTGCAAAAAGATTTAGGCATTTGTCCACTGCCTAAATTTAAAGCAACTTAAGATATAAATATCAGTAGTTTAAGCCTTTGCAGTGCATTAGAGACAACTAGTTTTTCATCATTTGTTTTTATATGGTTCCCTACAGAGACTGAAGAGACTAATTTCTTTCCCCAAGCACAGGAATAACAGATGTTGTGAGTCAGGTAGGCCTGCCAGGGTACATATGAGCAGACAATCAAGAGCTGAGAAGATTTACGTTGGAAACTCAATAGAGAACAGCAGCAAAACATCCTTTTTGTGGTAGTTGCCTGGGGGAATAACTTCTTCCTTCTTTTCCTGAGCCCAGGACAGCAGTAAGGGGATGGGCTCATGTGACTTTGGATGCAGCTGGAGATAAGAAGGAAGTCTGAAGGCCTGATAGGTGTGATGACCAAGCTGAAACGTCCTGTGGGAGGAGCATGAATTCTGAATTGAGGAGCAGAAGGGCTTCTTACAAGCTACCTAAACTTTGCTTTTCCACTGTGAGTCTTTTGATGGATGAGTAATCAGAAGGGCAGGACTTTCCGTCTCTAAATCTAAGAATTATTCAAGATATGTCCAAGTGGGATTTACAGTCCACCAAAGATGTCTCTTTTGGAGTTCTACATCCCTGAAGAGCTGCTCATGAAGCCTGTCACCAGTTCCAGAACAGGTGGCCCAGAGAATAGGACTGAGAAAGAGCAATTCCAGAAAATATGTAAATAGAGTAGAATAATTGACTGGAAGGGAAGCAGTGCCCTACAGCATTTGAGGTTTTCTTGCACTTATATGTTACTATTCAGAGAAATCCTGACAAAAGTTACGTGAAAGCCATGTATTTTCCAAGATATCATCTATAGAACAATAGAAGGTTGCAATAAGTAGATCATATGCATAGCTTTTCTCCTGATGAAGGAGAAAATGCTCCTGAGCATTTTGAGTGAGGGTGTGAAGCTGCTTAACCTCTTGGTACGGCCCATTTTTGGTCAACAAAAAGAGTGTGTTTCCCCTTGTGATAGCTCGAACTGAGGCACATCTTGTTGTGCAGGTGGAGACCACAGTCATAGAAAGTGCCTGATAAGTGTCAAGTGTGGTGTCTGAATGGTGACAGGGTTTGAAACAGATTGCTCTGTTTCAATGTTCTCTCTCTCAAATGGAGTAACAACAGATTAAAAAAAAAAATGGTGTGCTGAGCAAAAATTAATTTGTGAAAAAGGCCTGTATCACTGGGTAATTGTTCTTACAGTTCTCATTTCATCCGCTTCAGTATAATTTAAAACAAAACCTGCTGGGGCAATTAAAAATTCTGTTACAGAATGATTTCCCATGTAAAGTGCTGCCTCTGTAAAATCAAAATGTTTTGCTGCTTTCTTATCCATGTGTTAATATTTTCAGTGGAAAATTAAAAAAGAAATAATCAGAATATTGTTTTGTTCTGCCTCCTTAAAAAGTTAATGTGATAGGGAAGGGAATGATTCATCTCAATGTTACAGTGCTTTCTTATAACTTTTATATTTATGCTCACAATTTGAATATTTTAGAATTTTTCATTTTAGAAGAAAACTCTTCATTTTGTCCTGATTCAGAGCAGAATAATAAAAAACGCTGTGATTTTGACCAACTCTAGTTGTTGATGGCATGATCAGCATCTACGTATGAGCATAGCTGCTTTGTTTTAAAGCAACTTTGTCAGCTCTTCAAGGAAACTGTCAGGTGAATGGGGAGGACAAAAGAAATTGATATTTATAGAGCTCAGTCCCAAATCATCCTGAGCCTGTGACAGCAGCTCACAAGACAATCTGAGCCTGAAATTAGTACACGGGACAGCTGGTTAATTGTCCATCTGGAACAATGTCCTCTGACATTTGGGACAATGGAATATTGAAAACAGCTTGCTGGATGTGTGACTTAAGTGGCAGTAGTCCTCATCACGCAGCTGCAGCCCTTGACATTCCTGCTCCTCCTTCCCTAGCCTCCCTCTCCTGCAACAGAGAGCAAGGGCCCTTACACCCCAGTTGTTAGCCTGGGAAACTGTTAGGGTACCTGGAAAAAGGAGAGCTTCAGGCAGAATGTGGGGCAGTAAGTAACCTTTGTGGCTGACCCATCCTACAAGTTTGATGCTGTTTGGGGGGGTTTCCAGAGGACCAGGACCATTAGCTGCAGTTCAGCTGTGCCCTGGCTGCTACTGTCAGTGGCCGCCACAGGGAGGACGTAGCTCCTTCTAAAGCCCTTTGCAGTTCTTCAGAAACCAAAGTATCCTGTTGGTTATTGCAATATGTTCTTCTGTATGCACGCACATGTAAAGAAGTATAAATATTTTTCAAGTAAATGTGAGAAAGACCAGTCCAACTGGGGAACATCCCTTGTATTTACAATTGTTCCTCTCCTCTAGTTTGTTCCAGCATACCCCCAACATTTATTTAAGCTTACAAGCTACAGAAACAAACAAAAACAAAGCAACAAAGCAACACCCAAAACAAACAAAAGAAACCCCCTAAAACTCCTGAGGAAAGCAAACTAGATTAGTTATCTTGCTTTCAAAAATCACCTAATGCTTTTGTGCTAAATGGCGTCATTTAGGAAGCAGTAGCTGAGGGCTTATCAAGAAGTCATGTACATACTTCTTCTCTGCTGCTTTGGCAGAACTTGTGGAAGCACAAAGAGATTTGCACAGACCCTGAAAATACCTAATTTGTCAGAACAACATGAGGGATAGTGCACAGTTAATCAAGTGGAAGTGAAGTACTTGCCAGAGTGCCTAAAATATACAAAAATACAACAATTTGAGTTCCTTAGAAATACAAAAATATATTTTTTTGACCTTTCCCTTTATTGGCGTGGTGGTTTATTGCTCTGCCTGTAGCATTATTTGCAATGCTTTGGAATCTGTTTTTTCAACTGTTAAGAGCTCTGCTTTCAGATACAAAGTGCAGCTAAAAACCACACTAATGCCAAGAATGGTTTCAGTTATGGGTAGAGAGACTAGGAATTACCCAGGATACTTGAAAAACTTCTTCCATTCTGCTGTCAAATTCCTCATGCAGCCAAATGGGAAAGCAGAAGCTTTTAGTGAGTGTAAATTTGCCTGGCAAGAATAACTTTAGTTATAGTACAGCCACAAGAAAACTGTAAGTCTACTTCATCCTTCTTCTCCAAAAGTTAGTTCAGCTTTCCTCTGAGAGATGCGTATTAAAGATTCTCAGAAAAATTTTGTGTCCTGTTTCCTATGTAGGACCTTAATTTTGTCGAAAGTATTCATTGCACTCAAAGGTTTTTTCTGTCTTGTTTTGATGCTGAAGATTTAAAGAATGAGATCATTTCTTTCGGATGTCCAGCTGTTAAAGAATCTGCATCTCCTTTTAAGAAGTGCAAGAGGAAAACACAGGTCCTTGCCAGAAAAACCATCAGATAATAAGATTGAATTTTCTTTAATTGGGAAGAAAAGAGTCAGACATGATGTGATGTGTGGATGAATCAGCATAAACAAGAATGTCTGTGACCCAAAAGTCCTTAATCTTGAAATGACTGCCCTATTGTGTGTGGAATTACTTTTAGTTCTTCACTTCAGTTTTCCATCTTCACTGCATAATGTTGCTAATCTGCTGCATTTCCACGCTGTGCTAATTCTGAGGATTTTATCACAAGTCCTTTGACAGATGTTTACCTTCTTAGGGCTTAGTTCTGGGACTGAAAAAAGATCAATTTTGGTTAACGTTTTATGTAAAGGTTAGTTTCTGATCACCCTGTCTACAGGAAAATTTGATAACAGATCTACCTAGAGTTTCTACAATATTTATCTTCTGCCCATCACTTGATTTCTTTGTTTGAAGCCGAGGTCTGGCAGATGTGCTTTAGGTGCTTACACAGTTAAAGTTCCCAGTGAAAGTTTTGCAGGAGTCAGGGACCTTCATCATCCTTGCAACATGCAACAAGATACACCAGGAGAAAGGCAGTGTGGTTTGCTCAGTTGTTAACATACAGACTCTGCCTTGCTGTTGCCAGAAGTTTATATTACAGTCACCTATTTTTTCTAGAGAAGTTTTCTTTTACTTCCTCTTACTATTCCTTTAAATTATTTCTTATTTAGCCATTGTTTATGTGCTTTGAATTTGAAGGACCGTTACTAGATTTTAAGCTACAAGAATTATAGTCATTTGAGCAAATTTCAGAATGTTGATTGATTTGTTATGATGCTTGCAGTGCAGAGGGAGAGTTTACTTACAGCAGAAGGCATTTTTCCTTTACATGGGATTGTTTAATTAGGAATTTTCCTTTACGTGGCATTGTTTAATTATGAATTCTGTGGTGGCTGTACAAATGGGAAGAGTGACTGAACTTGAATAATAAAGGAAAAGACAGACACTGCTAATGCTGTTCTGGGATGTGGTTAAAGACAGGGCTTGTGGGAACTAAGTACTTGCTCAAGTACAATTGTCATATCATCAATCAATTATTATTCTAAATGTTTTCCACCAAACTCTTAATGCTGATAAACAAATTCTGGAGCTGTCCCTGCTGGTATGCCCTTTCCCTTCTGAAGGATATGCTGCTTTATTACAACTGTTGAAGACAGAGATACAGAAAATTTTACCTTTGGTCCGCTTTGATGATATCTTGGTTATTTACTACAGTGGCAAACATGTGTGCAAGGACATATCAGAAATCAGCAGAATTTCTAACAAAGACCTTCAGTATTATTGGTGGCACACCTTATCAATGTACTTCAGAGATCTGAAGAGCAGGTAGAAGGAGTAACTGAATGTCCAAACAGTACTTGTCCTTTGTCGTTTGTGGGATGCTGGAAGGAAGTGTATATACAAATTCTCAAAGTCCTCTGATGGCAGCTAATCTTCTTCCATTGATGAAGGAAGCCAGAGGTAGAAAGAAAGTCTGTGGTCTGCAAGACACAAAGCCATCCTTAATTCTACCTGGGAGAAAGGTGGCTTAAGCTGACTGAAGAGGACTTTAACCATAGACACAAACATTAAATGATTCTTAATCCAATGGGGCAAGCCTATGCAAAAATCAATCACTAAAGGGACATAGAAGACGGAAGGGTGTAGCTTTCAATTTGGTGATCCAGGTAAGCAGAGGCAATGACTACAACCAGAATGGACACCTTGACTTTCTCCCATCCCATACCATAGACACATGATCCCATGCTCTCCCTTGCACTGGCGTTTTTCTGACTACATAGTGCAAGGATGCTAAGCTAACAAAATGTTTGAGCTTGCATTTTCTGGTTGGCATGGTGCTCTGTTAGCTCTGATTTCTGAACCAGCTTGTGGTAGGATCCAGCAAGCATCAGCACAAGGGCATTGTGTGACTGCAGATGAGAAGAAGAGCAGGGCTGCAGGACTGTATTTTGGTAGCAGCTGGCCATGGGAATGGCTGTGCTGTGTTTAAAATCATACTCTCAAACTCACTTCTTCTAGTGGTGGTTTGCTTTATAGTTCCAGCATCGCTGATCACAAAAGAACAGTCTTCCTCTAATTTAATCATTAAATATTCTGCAAGGATTATAATCTCCCCAGTTCTTCAAGGGGTGAATTGCTATTTGTCTCTGCGCTCTTTTCTTCAACACCGTCTTGGAAGGACCATAAGGACTACATACGATCTTATAACCTAATATATGTGTCTTTGGGATTTCAGGGTGTTCCTAGCAAGGATGAAAAGAACAAAACCAAATCAAGCATGTAAAACCCAATCTGCATAGCCACATCCCCCATAGACGTACTGTTTAGTAGTGTGCGTACTGAGGAGTGCCAGGGCTTTCATCAAGAATAAAACAGAAATCCTAGAGAGAAACATGGGCACAAAGGAAGGTAGCGCATTGGTCCTTGTATATACACATGGCAACACTTGGACCTATTCTCTCCTTTATTCAAGGTCTCCTGAGGCCAGTGACTTCAGAAATACTGCACTGAGGTTGATTTTACCTAGAACAGGCATCAAAGCCTCAGAAATGCCCTGCTAATGGCTGTTACAGGGTGAGTGCCATTCCTGTTCTCCCATTTGCAGTGTTAGTTCTGATGATCTATTCTTTGTGACCAAATGTAGAAACTGTTTCTTCTTTATTTATTTGAAAAGTTTACTTAGGAATGTTATTTATCTTCTAGTGATATTAATCCCTGATGGAAAAAGAAGGGATCAAAGCACAGTGGAGTCAGTAGCTTTCTCCAGTGTCACTGGTTTGGAACAACTGCCTTGAGCCAACATGCTCTGCTCAGGGCTGTAGTATGTGCATTCTTCTTTTTCTACATGCTACTGATTTAATTATTTCTTCTCAATAGCAGTTGTCTGGTCTGATTGAAGGGTAGGATCTTGAAATTTAGAGAAAAGGCAATAAACCTGTGGTCATTTCAGCCTTGTAGAGAAAACGAGATGTATGGATGCACTCACACTCCTCCCCTAAAAACCTTCCCCAGGATACCTGCCCCGCTTCAAACTTTTTAACTGTGTTTTTTGTTAGTCTGCATCTGGCTTGCTGCGAGGTCTTGAAATTAGAACAAGTAGTACCTGCTGGTAACAGTTTTCTTGGTGTGTAAATGACTCTAACAGTTTGCTTTTCTGACTTAGCCATGCCCCCTCCTTAAATGCTATCTGTTCAAGTGCAGGAGTGAAGTATTCCCTTGCATGCTCTGAGCCAGCACTGGGGTGCTGTTGTGAAAATGGAGCTGCTGGTACAGGTCTAAAGTTCCCTTTAACCAAAGTGACCAGCTTTAGAGCTCAAAATCAGACACAAAAAGTTTGCTGGCCAAACCATTGCAACTTGCAGAATGCTTGCTGAGCTCCTGTGCCCAGCGCAAAAGCCATCTGCAGCTGATTGAAAAGCCGGGCATTTCCAAAGGAAGGCACAGCAGCCACTCAGCACGGTGTAACCTTTAAGCAGAACACTTCTTGTTGTTGAAAGAACATTGCTTCAGACGTAGGAGTACGTCCATCTCCCAGCACAACCCCTGCTCCGTTCCTGGCGCAGCTCGCAGAGCTGGGGCAGCAGCGCCTCACAGTGACTCGGCCCGTGCCTGCCTCCTCACAGGGGCAGAAACGCTTCTCCTTCTTCAGATCATGAGTTGGTATTTATCATATATATTTTAATTTACGTGTACTTTTAAAGTCTGAGAAATACCTATTATCTGTTATTAAAAAAAAAAATTAACAACACACACATGCAAAAAAAAAACAAAAAACAAACAACCCAGCTCATCTTCAATGTACTAAAGGTTTTTTTTTGGTTACTTTGCATTCAGTGTGCTGACCGCTAGAATTTGAAAGGTTCATTCTTCTTTACTCCTGAATTTTATACCAAATAAAGTGGCTGAAAGTCCACAGAAACTTCTTATATATTCATTCACAGGTACTGACATCGTGGAATGTCTTTTCAAACAGCTTTTTACAATTTATTACAATTTCAGTCTGAGCAGATCCCTTGGAAGTGTCACAGTGTAATGAGATTCATTCCTGTTGCAGGAAACTGCGATATGTGATCAACACAAGTTCATGAGACTCAGAGGAAAATTACTTGTTTTGAAGTGAAAGTGAAACATGGAGTACAGGAAGAGTGGAAGGCACAAAGTGAAACACATTTAATCTAGCACGATGTTTTACTATATTAAAGGTTGATGCTAAATTCTTGATACAGATTATTTCAGTTAGCAGGAAAAAAAAGCATATTGATATATTTTAAAATAACAAATGTAGGCTTGTTTAATAGCTTCCAGATATTTTTTGAAGGGCTGGTTGTCTAGATATCCTTTTCTCTATGCCTGGAAAGACTTTAGTGTGTGCCAAATATATTTGCCACCAACAAGTTGGATGGGGGAGTCTGTTGATAGATATATAATTCTGTTATACAAGTGCACTGATCCTTGAACATGTCTAAAGACCTAAGTAGTTAATTCTGGTTTTCTTTTATGCTTTTCAAATGTTTTTCTCACTAGACATTTAAATATGAATTGATTCAGAGTGTCCTCTGCTTCCTTGTCTTGTTTGTGAGGCTCTTTTTCTATCTGCTGCTTGCATTACCCTTGTGCCCTCAGTGCTAAGCAGAGGAGCTGGGGCATCGTGTCCTGCAGACCAAGAAGAGCCCCTCCGCTGCTGGCTCGGCGCCCTGGGCACCCCCAGCCCTAGGTCTGGAGCAGAGAGCAGAGAAACTCTCTTCTGAAATGGCCTCACTTCTTCTCCCTGCTTTTCCAAAGGGTCTCTATATACACCTCTGTGTGTCCAGGAACTTGGAAGCTGCTGGCAGATTACAGCCGCATTAGACAGAAGGTTTAGAGTTGTGAGGCAAAGCAGACAGCAAGCAAATCCAGTCAGGTGTGAAGTATTGGATCTGTCAGAGCTTTTTGGCTCTACCGAAACTCTTCTCCCCCAGGTCTGTGAAACCTGGGAGGAGCAGTTGCTGCTGAAGGCCTCCAGAGGGAGATCCTGTCCCTCGTAACTCAGGTGCCTAGGTACAGCCCTTTAATTCCACCCTATATCTCTGAGTGTCATGAAACCAGACGGCCAGAGATTGTAGGGAGCAGAAAACAACAAAGATGCTTTTGCCCAAGCATCCTCAGAGACTAGCATAAGCAAGGCCAACGGCTGGTTTGTGCCAGGGCAGGACCAGAACCAAAGGGCTCCCTCAAAGTCCTGTGAGAGCTGATCAAGTTCCACTGAATTCTCAGAGGGTGGCAAGGCCCTGGCACGGCTGCCCAGAGCAGCGGTGGGTTCCCCACCCCTGGAGGCTGGGTTGGATGGTTGCCCTGGGGGGCAACCAGCCCACAGCAGGGCTTGGGGCTGCGTGGGCTGTGAGGTCCCTTCCAGACAAAACCCTTCTGTGATCCATTCTGTGATTAACGGTAGCTATACTTTTTTGTAGTAGATAGCACTAATGTCTCGTGTAGTTGCTCACAGTTGTCACAGGAAGTCATGTGTGTCCCTCTATTTGTCCTTTAGCACTGGGGAGCTGAAGTACCTTCTGGGCCTGGCTGAAGGGATCCCCATTCCCACCTGTGCCACCAGACCCAGCCAGTGAGTGAAGTGAAAAGTGGCACTTTCGTCACCTGCTGCCTCTGCTGGCGTGGCACTAAAGGAGCGCTCATGAAAGTCTGTCAGCTGAAAGTGCTGTTGTGTCTGCATGTGTGCTCCAAAGGCTTTGCCTGATACTGTGTTCCTGTCTGGGTCTAGGCTGGCCTTAAATTGCTTCATTTTTTGGTACAGCATTCTAAGGACATGTTACTCCTGAAGGAAAACACCCAGGTATTTATCCGGTTTATATTCCTGCCTTCACATGCTGGGTAACTGTCTTGTCTCTCTGCTTGGCACTGCTGGATCTGTCTGAAGTACAGCTTTCAGGACTTTTTGTCCAGTTAGGATGAATGTTGAGAAAATGGAAAGGAGAACTGCTGGGGACCTAGAACATTCAGCCTACAGGCAAGACTTGGGAGAGCTACGCTTCATTAGCCTGGTGAGAGGAAGCTAGGGGTGCTGCTGAAAAATGGATGAAAGGATACATCTAGTGGGAAAGAGAGAGGATTAATAGTAAAACACATATGGAGCTGGGTGCTCTGTATAAGTTTATTTGCCTGGGATCTCTAGTTATCAGATGCTTCTACTGGGATACTGATGCCTATATGTTCTGACTCCACATTTTGCCTTCTACCAGGCTGTTGTACTCCCAGAAATCCCAAACAAAGCAACAGAGCAAAGGTAAAATAAAGAGCGTGTGAAATAAATCCACCATGGTCACTGAGCCAGCATGGTAGGTCTGTGCACATGGTGCCCAGGGACAACGGACATAAGCAAAAAGACGTGCACACACTGAAGGTTACAGCATGCCATCAGATCAACTTCTGTTGAATTTCAGACCAATTTCTGTTTGAGATTTCTGTAGAAAAATGCCTAATGTATGTATAACTCTACAAGTACATCAGTAAAGTATTCCTCAGTCATGAGGAGCTGCTGACTTCATGTCACTGTGCTGACTAAACACAACCCACGGACCCACGCCCTGGGAAAGGGAAAAAGGAAAAAAGGGTAAGGAGATGGGCCTAAGAGCAAAAACAAACTAAAACTAAAAATAGTTTTTGTTTATCTAATAGAACGACACATAAGGCAGCATATGACACTTCACACAGAAATAGAATTTTCAATTATCAAGTCAAAATAACACAGAAAACCTGCTAAATTCACACACATGATAAAGAAGAACGTGAAGTTTGGTATATAATTCTAAGATTGTGGTTGAAAATAGAAAACATTTTAAGACATTCCTGTTTAGTGAAAAATACTGTTTTTTCAATATTTTTACCATGAAACATATTTGATATGAACGTTCCCCCAAAAATCACAACTATGATCTCATAGTAGGAATACAATACCTCAGAACAGGACTTTTCCAAACCCTGCAAAGGTTGGACATGTCAAGTTAAGTATGCTCTTCGTGAGTTATTCTGTTTTACTAGTTTTACCTCTGCTCATCTGGTTTAAGGCAAAGTCAGATTTACATGAATTCCTTAGATAGTCCTCCGTCTCACATCCTTCCTTACCTGTATTTTTCCTTTTATTTGGCATTCCCCGTGTTTATGTCAGCCATGTGGCGGCCAGGTTTGGCTTCGTGTACCACAGAATGGTTACGAAGCTGTGGCTCCTCACTTTGATACTCCCTTTTTTTCCTGAGCATTTGATTCCTTACTCATGCTGACAGTCAAGACTGGTCTGAGTCACACTCTTACAGGATCTTTCTTGAAGATTTTGGTTTTACTACAAGATCTGTCACAGTGTGAAACGTAGCGTGTTGTTTTCCTGTCTAGAAATGACTTTCCAGAAAGCTGTGCCCCTGATCCTGCATGTACAAACACACATCAGGATGTCAGTCCTTCACTATCGCCCTAGACTACTATACATATCTCACATATGAAACTATTTGTATAAGCATATGTTTATAAGTTGCTGAATACTGCAGACGCATGTACTGAGATGATCAAACATGTAATTTAACATAATCTGGCTTTGGTTTAATAAGGTGAGGACAAATAGATGAAGAAGGTTCATTTATTCCTGAGTTCTTGAAAGCAGTCCCCATCAGGTATGAGTCAGTTCAGAGTACGGTGTCTGCCCCAAATATTTTATGGGATGGAAGGGGAAGTGAAGTACTGTAAAAGAGGAGTGAAGAGCATTGGGGAGTGTCTGCAGCTGGCAGCATTTGTCCACGAGTGCATTCAGTGATACATTTCATTGCTTAGGGGAAGATGAACTCCAATCTTTCTCTTTGTTTGCTGATGAACAGAGGCTCGATAGACACCACAATATCCAGGAGGTAAGTCCAGGAAGAAAAGCAGACCTGAGAAGTACAATTAAGGATGTGATTTTCGTTGTCAAAGGATGGGGAAAGCACTGGATATCTTTAATTTAAAAATATGCAGTATTCTTGCCTTGAAAAATAGTCTACCTGCACAAAGTATTTATTTTGCAGCTTTTACTTATAACTGAGTCAATTATGGCAATGATCTTTAAGAAACAAAGATATCTTCTTTTCAGAGTTGATGAAGCTTTGACTTTATCCACTGGGGGAAGGGAGGTATTTCAGTCTGCTGGAAACATTCTGAATTCTTTTTGGAAACCCTTCAGCATCCTTGAAACCCTTCAGCATCCTTAAAAGGCCAAGGTCTGCTCCCTGTGTTTGTGCCTTACATATCCTCTCCAGTTCTCAAATCTTTATGTTCAAGAGGAGATGGGACTCAAATATAGCAAATGCGGAGGCTACTGTCAGTGGTTTACGGGTGTTCGGCCCGGCTCTGTGACGAATGGGACAGGGGACCCACGGACCCACGCCCCGGGAAAGGGAAAAGGGAAAAAAGGGTAAGGAGATGGGCCTAAGAGCAAAAACAGCGGCAACAATCTGAAGAGAAACAAACTAATTTACTAAATAAGATATCGGAATGCAAAATGACACACTATAATACAATATAATTACAATTTAAGCTGAGAAATCCAATACAGTGAGAGTGAATGTCCAAAAATCAAGGTAGGCCTTACTCTAATACTGACGATAAGACGGCTGGAGAGCAAGGTGCTGCCGGGACGAGAGACGGCGGAAAAGAGCAAGGTCTCATGATCTGTGAGTTTTTATCTTTCCCTCTGACCGGGAAATGGTAACAGGGTTGCAGAGTCCCCTGGGGAATGTAGTAGTCCTTCTCTTCTGAGAACCAGGTACATACACTACATAATGTTATGATGTGGAATACCAATAACCAAAAATCATAAAACCACGACAGCTACTTTACTGAAGCTGTTAGGTACAGAGAGACTACAAAAAATAGGCCGAATTTCTTGGATAAAAGCAGAAGCTTATCAACATCTTAGTCCAAGTTGGGCAACTTACAGAGTACATTATACATTCATGAAAATAGCATGTAATTGGTCATTGAATCCTACACTTGTTATACTGTAAACAAAAAAGCATAAACTATCTAAAAATATAAAAGTAAAAAGCTCAAAGAATTTAAAGGAAAAATTGGATCTGTCTCCACAGATTGTGGAGAAATGTAGATGACGCCTGGCTGGTGAGGACTGCAGTCTGTAGTGCCTCGCTCCTGCCAGAGGTGGCAGTGAATGGAGCTGAAGGCTGACAGCTCCAGGCAATTTATCTCCCAGCAGGGAGTGTATATATGTCAAGTGTTTGGGCTTGATATTTCCGATTAATAGATCACTGCATTTAATCTTTTAGGGACAAGCAAGTGTTGTAAAATGTTTTTTTCTTTTCTTTTCTTTTTTTTTTTTTTTTTGAAACATCATTAGTCTGATTTGTTTTTATTATTCTACAGAGGAAAGTTAAAGAGGTTAAATCCAATATCGAATTTCTCCTCCTTGAGCTAAATAAATGTAGTTTTCTATTACTTCATAAGAAAACAGAAAACAGAAACCCATTCTTGCTTGTGTCCATGAATCTCCATCGACCGTTTCAGCATTTGCTGGCCACCCTCCATTACTTCCTGCCACGGATGATACAAGCCAAGCATTACAGCTGAGAGAAACAGAAAAAGAGGAAAGTGAGAAAAGTGGAGCCTATGAATAGGAACCTAAGATGCAGTGGCCTGAATGTGTAAGCTTCAATTAGTGAAACCTCAGCCAGTGACCTGGAGCTCATCCCGACAAACTTCACGCAGGGAACACGGGGCTCCTCGGCAGCCATAAGCAGCGTTGCACTGCAGGGTGCTGATGTTTTGCTCATAAGGAGCACTGTCCTGGGCTTTGGTGAGCAAGACACCCTGCTGGTGCAGAGGCCAATGGAGCTGGATTATGCACGCTGCTTCCAGCACCAAGCTGGAGCAGCAGTCAGGGCTGTGCAAATGCTGGACTGCTCGACAGCCTCCGTCCCCTCGCTGCACACTTACCTGCATGAGGACATACCTTGAGGAGCTCTTCTGAAATCCTTCCCTGACCTCAGTCCCAGAAATGTTATGATGAACACGGTAACTTGTCCTCTGGGTGCAGTTTATGATTGATATAGAAGACAAATAGAAGCGAACAAGCAGTAATCCACCCATCCAGCATGGATAATAAAAATACATGAGGGCTGACGCACTGAATCAGGCCAGAGGTCCCTCTGGTTCATCAGCCTCTGCCTGATCATGGCTAAAGCAAGATGGCTGGGTAGCAGCAAGGAAGCTGACAGGGGTTCTTCCCCATCCACCTCCTATCCTTATCATTGTGCAGCTGAGCTGCCCAGAGGAGGTACCTTTCTGTTTCATATCATTGGAACTGTTTTTCTTCCATGAGTCTAATTGCTTTCTGGACTTGTACAGATTGTTACTGTCTAAAACAGCCTGTGGAAGAATTCCAAAACATTTTACCTTGGAAGCTTGCTTAGTTTCCGTTTTTCCCTCAACTTTATTGACCTTGTTTTCTTCACTGTAAGCTTGATGTTTGTATTATTCTCAGACTGGAGAGTTAATACTGCAAAAAGTTATGGTGTTCAATTTGAAATCGGTGGAGAGGGACTGGGGGGCTTAGCAAGCAAATAAATATTGGGGGAGGTGTAAACAATTGTCGTGGTTTTATGATTTTTGTTGTTGATATTCCACACCGTAACATCATGTAATAAAGAAGCTGAAGAATTTTGTGCAGTAGTAAGAAAGGAGATAATGGGTGAACTTAGGGGAGAAATTTGCTGTGGCTGTGAAGGAAAATGTGTTCTAACACCGCAATGTATTTCCATCAGAAACACCCAGTAAGAGGTGATATGGATGTGTCCAGAACGCTTATGAAAGTGGGTGGAGATCACTCTGCACTGGCATTCAGCAGCCACCAGATGCTTTCTGTCTTTGCAGTGAGGCGTTTGCTTTCCTACGCACATGGGAACCAACCTGTTTATCTCATGGCCACATCCCTGCTCATGTGCCTTGGCATCTGACCTGATTCACATTCTGCTACATGGATCATATGACATTTTTGTCATTAGACGTTAGAGGAGGAAGTTATAAATCCAGATACCTGCTTGTTCGTTTTATCTCACAGTATCCAATAAAGACACAGCTAGGGTAGGAAATAGGAGCAAAATTTTCCAGTCAGCAGCTGCAGAGCATTAGCTGAATGCCATTGCAGGCAGGCAGCTGTCCTTCCTTGTGTCCGCATGTCCTCCCGGCCCCTGGGCACGGGTGGCAGTGGTGTGGAAGTCACCCTGGCAGGGCTGCCGCTCCCTCACTGCAGGATTTGACACCTCCACGCACCCCACAACGCACAGACTAAAGCGGGAGAGCTGTCGGGATCTGCATCTGTGCAGATGTGTTGCTCATTAAAGCTGGGAAGCAGAGAGCCACCCAGAATTTCTGGAGCTCGGATGCCCAGACTGGAAATCTAAATAAGGTGATAAAAATAAACAGGGCAGAGAGAACTCAGTGCATTAGGTCTAATCCCAATGATAGCGTGGCATGGCCTCGTTTAATGCTGGGAACTGGCAGAGGTAGCTGATAAGGAGCGAGTGGTGACAGATGCCAGTTGGCACCACAGAAGGAAGCTTGGTTTTATAGCCCACTGTGAGATAATAATGGATACAAAAGGGGACACGCAGACCAAATTGTGTGTTCTGATGGAAAAGCTTCTTAAAAGTCAGTCTTGCCGAATGAAAGAGGGGTTTTTGTGTGCCGCAGTGTAGTGACCGTGCTGAACAGAACGCATGTACCACCCAACACTTTTTTCAAGGTTCCTTTATGCCTCCTCTTCTTTAAGAACGGTTCAACAAAACAGACATGAAAAAGAGGGAACGTGAACTTACTTAACTTCTACATGCATCACTTTGTCAGTCCGTGAGGAAGACAAGTTCAGTGGTGTATTTGTTCTGAGAACAAATAACTGGGAGAAATTAAATGTCAGCACACATCTGGGTTTTTATTTCTGGATTATCAGAGTAAACAGGAAAAATTCCAAAGTTTTTGTCATTCAGCTTGCAGAGAATAAGGCAGATAGCTTTGCTTCAGCCGCTGGGCACATCCCACCCTCTGCAGGGCTCTGACACAAGGTGGGCACAAGACTTTTGTGGAGTTTGCTGGGAGACACTGATAGCGAGGTGTGGGGCACAGCTATCATGTGAGATGCATTGCTGCAACATATTGCTAAAAGGAATGCATTATTAGGTTTGTCATAGATATAAAAGCATATATATAAATGACTTGCTGTGAGGTGTTGGGCAAATTGTTTCATCTTCTCACAATGGTTCAAAATGAGGATGATTATACTTACCCTATTGATTAAACTAATTAGTGATCTAAACGTAGAAAGCACAGTATGTTCCTAATGTGATTAGGACGGATAACAGGGAAAGAAAATGAATGGGAATGTCAGCACTCAGTCTGATGGTGGATGCCTGTGCAGGATCTAGGGGTGATGTGAGATGAGGAGAACTCTGGGCTCCATAGCTGCTCTCTTTCTCCTTCACCAGCACTGGTTCATCTACCAGTGGTTGTTCAGGTGTAACTAAATAGGAATGGTATCTTCTTCATTTTGGCCACTTGCTAACTCTGGGATAGGTTGAACATCTTCATCTTTTGATGTGCTGTTTTTCAATGGGCATATGTGCTGCTGTGAAGACACAGTTTATTACTGATACCAAAAATAAGATGTGAGGGGGATATTTGATAGGCTTTACATCAGTGGTAAGTGTAGGGATGGCATGTAGGGATAAAGTTTAGAATGAAGTTCCTGGTTTGGTCTTTGAATAGCTCTCCAAATACTATGCAGTACCAGTACTGTCCATGTTAGATGAATATGTTTGCACCTAACTCGTACCTGCACCTGACACTAATCAGGTATCCAGCAGGGCACTTCTGCTACTGAAGACTGAGTACAGCCCAGGGAAGCCTTGTAGCAGAGCTCAAGTAGAAAAGCAGAGATGAAAGGGAAGCCTAAACCTTCTGCAATTGCAAGCTTAAACACAATACCCTCCGTGTTGTTCTTTGTTTCATTGCTCCAGACTGAAACAGATTTAATCAAAGTCTATTCTTTCTCCATGCAGTGAGCAGCATACTGATCGCAAAAACTCCAGAAAGAAAGTAGCTTCAGATCCTCTTGGTTTGACTCTGACTTTTCAATTTTTGAATTCTCTTTCCAAAACCTGAATGTAAGGTTTTGTAATTAATGGTGCTTTTTTATTTTAATTCATGTAATTAGCTTGTAATCAATGTAATGTCACCTAATGAAAACCTGAAGATAAAGTCAACTTGGAAGTCATTTCTAGAACAGCTATATTGTAGCTCCTGCCCATAAAGTGCTGGTGATGTGTATCTGGCTTCTGCAGATAAAATTCTTTTCTGTTTTCTTTAGTTTCAGCGTGGTGGACAGGAGATTTGTTTTCAGAGTGTTCTTGGTAACTGAAATCCCATTCTTTTTGTTTTGTTTTACTAAAGGCATGCAATAATCCCCCTACAATGCATTGCCTGTCATGTTCAATTGCTTAATTAAGTTACTGTGGTGAACTCATTAGGACTATAACAGTTTAAATCTATTATCCATAGCCAGCCGAACATTAGCAATAAAATGTTAGTGCCTTATTCTGGAGTCTGGATTCTGCCTTTCTGCTAGAGGGCAGAAACTGTAAACAGACAATGAAAATATTGGCTCCATCCTATAGCCCAGGGTCAGCCTCCTCCCAGTGTCTGTCCTTGCTGAAGTGTTTAATAGTAACTGATTAAAAATAAACTAAGAAATAGCAAACAGTTCAGCAATTAACTGCACATTGTGGTGCATATCAACAGAATGTTGGTGGTGGAGGACTCCACCACCTCACTGGGCAGCCCATTCCAGTGTCTACCCACTCTTCCAGAGAAGAAATTTTTACTAACATCCAGCCTGAATCTCCTCTGGCACAACTTGAGGCCATTCCCTCTAGTGCTATTGCTAGTTACATGGGAGAAGAGGCCAACCCCCACCTTGCTACAACCTCCCTTCAGATAGTCATAGAGAGCAATAAGATCTCCCCGAGACTCCTCTTCGACAAGAATGAACAATCCCAGTTCCCTCAGCTGCTCCTCATAAGTCTTGTGCTCCAGAACACTCACAGCTTCACTGCCCTTCTCTGGACACGCTCCAGGGCCTCCATGTCTTTCTTGTTGTGAGGGGCCCAAAACTGAACATAGTACTTGAGGTGTGGCCTCACCAGTGCTGAGTACAGAGGGATGATCACTTCCCTGCTCCTGCTGGCAACACTATTTCTGATACAAGCCAGGATGCCATTGGTCTTCTTGGCCACCTGGGCACACTGCTGGCTCATGCTCAACCAAGCGTCGACCAATGCCCCTAGGGTCCATTTTCCTTCTCACAGTCTTCCAGCCACTCTGCCCCAAGCCTGCAGCATTGCCTGGGGTTGTTGTGGCCAAAGTGCAGGACCCAGCACTTGGTCTTTTTGAACCTCATCCCATTGGCTTCAGCCCAGAGATCCAGCCTGTCCAGATCCCTCTGAAGGGCCTTGCTATCCCCTGGCAGATTGACACTTCTTCCCCAGTTGGTGTTATCTGCAGACTTACTGAGGGTGCACTCAATCTCCTTGTCCAGGTCATCAATGAAGATATTAAACAGGGCAGGCCCATATACTGACTCCTGGGGAACACCACTCACGAATGGTTGCCAGCTGGATTTAACTCCATTCACCACCACTCTCTGCGCCTGTCCATCCAGCCAGTTCATTACCCAGAAAAGAGTGTACCTGTCCAAGCCATGGGCTGCCAGTTTCTCCATGAGAATACTGTGGGAAACAGTGTCAAAGGCTTTGCTGAAGTCTAGGTAGACCACATCAACAGCCTTTCCCTCATCCACCAGGCAGGTCACTTGATCATAGAAGATCAGGTTGGTCAGGCAGGACCTGCCTTTCATGAACTCATCCTGCTTGGGCCTGATCCCCTGGTTGTCCTGCACATGCCATGTGATCTCCCTCAAGATGATCTAAAATACCCATTTTAGTTTCAGAGCAACAGAGATGTTGATGGAATGTAGATAGAGAATCACAGGGCAGTGACACAAAAGGGGAAATTTACATCTGATTAGAAGACTTTTCAAAAGACTTTTGTCTGCTGGGTTTTATCTTGCACATTGATTTTTTGGAAACAAATCAACAGTTCATGGGACATACTTACATCAATCTTTTAATGCATCTGATTTAATTCATAGTAGAGTATGGCTCTACTCATACAACATGAAGTACTCATTACATAGGTGATGTGTCTGCCCAGAATGGAATTTGCACTTGTCACTCCCAGCCGCTGGATTTTACTGCACAGTGCTTTGCCGCAAGGCTCCAACAACAAACGCTTTCCACTGAGCATTTTTTCCTGTTGCCTCTGCCTTCCAGTATTCACACCAACTGCCATTACCTATCAATAAGTGGCTTCATCCGCTTGTGTTCACCTATTATCCTTCCAAGAGATGGAGATCTTTTTTCAAATCTCTGCCTATAATGGCCTCAAGCTGACAGATTTCAGCAATACCAAGAAGTTGATTAGAAGATTCATGTTGAAAATCATTTAAAAATGTCCATTGATTTTGAAACATTTGCCTAAATGCTATAAAATGATAAATAGTTTTTTTTTAATTTGCATATAAAAAGTTCCTCCAAAGTATTAACATGATGCACTTTGCTCAAAAGTGTTAGTAGACTTCTCTGTTTCACTAAAAGATAAAATTAAATTTTAACAATTAACTGGAAAAAGCTAACGGGAGTGGCTGAGTGATCAGAATTAAATAGTATTTTCCTTCTGTGTCTATTATCATATTGCTGTTCCCTGGACATCTGTGATGATTCAAGCGTATGACATCTAACAGCTATGTTTTATAGCTGTACCAGACATAAAGAGCTTGTGTTAACAAGTACTTGTAGAAGAGTTTTCACACAAATAGGAATACACATACAAGTGATTTCCTTATTCTAAGAAACTAAAGTAGAAGCTTTATTTACGTAGATGAATAGTCGCATTGAATTTGGAAAGATCGTTTATCTGTGCTTAACTAAACCTTAATCCCGCGCACAGCACTTCTGTACGAATTAATACGCCTGCTGACAAAGTTGCAATATAGCATTGCAGGCATGATAATGAAGTTATAAAATTAATCACATTTATGTAACATCTGTTGCCTAAGTACCTCCAAGCACTTTACAAATGTTAACTAACAAGAAGCCTGCCCATGCTCTTTTTGAAGTCAATGGCAGCCTTCCAGTTGTCCTTTGAAGGAGCAGGCACAGGCTCTGAGCCGTATAATAACTAAAAGTAGGTTAAGGATCTCTATATTCATTGGGAAGGGAGGAGGGAGAGGAACAGAACCCAAAATGCCTGTCTCTAACTATAGGACTGCATTTCCCTGGACGAAAAAGTAGTATAATTCACAATTAAGATGGCAAAAAGAGCCATAAAGCAGCATCTGCTCACAAAGACTATTGTTGCCCTAGAATGTGACCTTTTTCTTACTCCAGAGACAGAGCTGAGCTTCTTGGGATATTCCCCTCCAGTGGCTGCAACTGCCCAACAAATAGCTGCCCCTTGGAAAGAGATGCTGGTTTCTTTTCTCTCTGAGGCTTTTTCTACAGAATTCTACAACATTTCCAGAAGTGCAGTTCCTTTGCCTTGAAATTTCCTCTGCCTGTGACTAACGTGGTTTTAAATCAATGCTCTTGGCTTCTTGAGCCATAGTAAGTAACCTTATGAGGAACAAAGTCAATATGGATTTGCACTTTCACACTGAAATACTTTCCTGGTAGCAGTGCCCAGTGCCGATTCCCATTTCAAGCAACTCCTCTGGCATCTTTCTTTACTCCAGTTCTCACGGGCAGCCAGTGGAGCCTCCTTTGTGCTGCAGGGTTGTCTTTGGGGTCCACATGGAGGCAGGAAGGCCATGGTGCTGTCAGAAGCTGGAGACTTCATTGTCCCTAGTAGAAAGATAAATAGTGTGCAGTTAAATAGCAGCACTTCAACAGGAACTGGAGCACAATTGTCTAGAGGATACTGTCAAAGCCAATAAAAGAAAGCAAGGGCCTTCCAGAGCCAATTTCAGCGTTGTCCAAAGCAGAAAGTCCCAACAATGTATCTGAAATTAAGGAACCAGAAAGTAGCCTATAGTAATTTTCCACTAGGAAAATGTGCTTTAGACTTTAGAAGATGGAATTAATTTTTAGCAGACTATGCCCCCATGGAACCTAAGGCCTATGTACAGGTAGCTACCATGACCCACCCACATGACATAGGAAACAGAGTTACGGAATCATAGAATCATGGGATTTCCCAATTTGGAAGACTCATCACCATTTGGAAGACTTATTTGGAAGGTCATCAAGTCCAACTCCTGGCCCCAGATTCAGAATTCAAACCCCATGTCTGAGAGTATTGTCCAAATGCTCCTTGAACTCAGCAGCCTGGGGCCATGCTCACTGCCCTGTGGAGCCTGTTCCATGCCCACCGCCCTCTGGTGAAGATCCTTTCCCTAATACCCAACATGACCCTCCCCTGATTCAGCTCCATGCTATTCCCATGGCACATGAGGGAACAGAAAGTTCCTGTGATACTCTATGGCATATGGTCAACACAGTTCAGTGACAAGTATTGCTACAGCAGTTAGGACCGGTATTGATTAGGTCATCTGGCCTTTACAGAAAACCATTACGTGAACATCCTGACAGAAGTGTGGTCCGGTTTGGCAGTGCTGTGGGGGGAACAATACTAGTCAGTGTTATGCACTGCATTATGATTCATCTGCACAAGAGGATTTAAACTGGTATTTTTTGTGGGTACAGACAGGCCTATCTTTCTGCCTTACCAGTCATATTATACTTTTTCTTTTAATATACCCTGAGTAGCATCAGCTTTAGAGATGTAAAAGAGTTACTTATCTCTGCAATATGATCTCCTCCCATTTCTGGCCACATTTGCTGCCTGCCTCCCAGTTTGCATTCTGTTCACCATCCATCTTCATTGACTTTTCCCCTACACCAATGCAAGATCAGAACGCCACAGGAAATTAAACATAGTGCATATAAATCATGTTTATTGTTGCCTCGGACACAGAAAGATAAAAAGACTCAGTAAGAAAGGCACGATGACTCACATTTTTATTAGTGTATTCAGTTTTTCATGAAGCTGAGTCTTCATAAAGAAAATGGTTTAATTGGACCGCTGAGATGTTGAAGAATTCAAATGTTCCACACAATCCAGACTGTTTATCTTCTGAAACCTCAGTTTCTGATTTTCCATAGCACTTAAAATCATGAGGGAAAGAACTTTTCATCTTTCAGAGAACATGACAAATTTCTAAAAGCTGGAAAGGTTCTGTGAAGGCAGAATGCACCTCAGCCGCAGCACTGGGGGCAGGGAGGTGGTGCTCATGTCTCAGAGCAGCCTTACCCAGGGAGGAGGCAGATGGCCAAAACAAAACAACCAGTTGCATGAGAAACTCATCATACGGGGACTGGAAAATATTATTCAAATACAGTTTAAACTAGACATATTGGAATACAGACTCCATGCAATTATCTCTAATAAAATCAGATACAATGTTTCCTTGCTTGCAGCATAGTTGTTAACCTTAGTTTTCTATGGACAGGAAATGGGAGGATCTGTTTCCTTGGCTATATCTGGTTTCTATCTCCCTTTCAGAAGCAGAATCATAGAATCACCGATGTTAGAAAAGACCTTCAAGATAACTGAATCAAACAATCAGCCTGACCCACCGAGTCCTATATCCACATATCTCTTGAACACCTCGAGGGATGTGGACTCCACCACCATCCTGGGCAGCCCCTTCCAATGCTTGACCACCTTTGCATGAAGTGATCCTATACTCTCCCAAATGTACAACAGCAGACATTTCTCACCCAAGAAATCACGATGCGAAGGCAAAGTCCTTTCCATCACATCTAGTTGGGAGCCCCGCCTGCCCTCAGTATTGCAGCTCTGTGACAGGCAAACCATGTTGTAAACCTCAGCTGTACTGCCCAATCAGTGGAGCTACCCGTATCAAGCTTACAGAAGCAGTGAGCGGCTTCCTGGCAGGAACTGTCTGGCTGCTTTGTCACTGCACTACTCTGCTTCTTCCTGAGAAAGCAGCTTTCATCATCCATACCTCCTGCTTGTCTCCTTACTGCATCTTTCATTGCTTTCCTTGCTGACCACTGCTAATTGGCCAGCATGTAAGGACTGATAATCAACAAAATGTGAATGCTCCAGGTGTATTCCCTGAAGGAACTTCTCCATTTTTTCGTAGAAGCTGCAGGGACAAATCTGTGTGTGGAGTGGACAAAATGAGGGCTCCGTCTAAAACTAATCATGTTAACAGAGGTTAATGACTTAAAAAGCTACTAGTTCAAGTTTTAAAAGAATATACACTTTTCTTTCTATGAACACAGTAGTCATTTCCAAGCACTATTGAGGTGTGCTAGGATATGAGTGCTGCTAAGGATGGCTGTGAACACTGTGATGGACGGCTGTAAGCTCTTGAGAAGAGATAGGCAAGGAAGGAGGGGCAGTGGCATGGCTGTCTATCCTAGGGAGTGTTTCAGTGTTGTTGAGCTCAGGATCTGTTACTGACAGCCTAACCAGAATGAAGAGATAGATAAGGCATTCTATGAGCAGCTGGCCAAAGTTGCACAGTCGCCAGCCCTTGTTCTCATGGGGGACTTCAACTTCCCTCATATATACTAGAAATATTATATAGTGCAAAAGAAGCAGTCTAAAAGGTTTCTAGTGTGTGGAAGATAACTGCCTGATGCAGCTGGTAAGAGATCCTACCAGAGGAGGTGCCCTGCTAGACCTGCTGTTCACAAGCAGAGAAAGACTGTTGGGAGGTGTGGAGGTTGAGGGCTGTCTTGGGCAGAGTGACCATGGAATGGCAGAGTGATTCTTGGTGAAGTCAGGAGGGGGGGACAGCAAAACTGCTACCTTGGACTCCTGCCTTCTTTACATCTGTCTTGAAAAGTCAGACCACTTATTCTCAGGGTACTCTTAGTCTCGATCTGGAAGCCTTGGATGAGGAGCAGAATAAACCTCCCCATGATTCAGGTGGAAACAGAGACCTACTTCTCCACTGGGACTGCCACAAGCCCATGGGCCTAGATGGAATCCACCCAAAGGTGCTGAGGGAGCAGGCGGAGGTGATATCCAAGCTGCTTTTCACCATCAATCAGCGTTCCTGAAAAACTGGAGAGGTCTTAGAGGATTGGAGGCTTGCCAGCGTGACCCCAATCTGCAAGAAGGGTCGTGAAGAAGATCTGGAAAACTACACGCCTGTCAGCCTGACCTTGGTGCTAGGGAAAGTTATGGAGCAGGTCATCTTGAGTGAGATCACACGGCATTTGTGGGACAACCAGGGGACCAGGCCCAGCCAGCATGGGTGTATGAAAGGCAGGTCCTGCCTGACCAACCTGATCTCCTTCTATGATCGAGTGACCCGTCTGGTGGATGAGGGAAAGGCTGTTGATGTGGTCTACCTAGACTTCAGCAAAGCCTTTGACATTGTCTCTCACAGTATTCTCCTGGAGAAGCTGGCAGCTCATGGCTTGGACAGGTACACTCTTTGTGTAAAAAGAAAAAAAGAAAAAGTTTGACAAGACCAAGTGCTGGGTCCTGCTCTTTGGCCACAACAACCCCAGGCAATGCTGCAGGCTTGGGGCAGGGTGGCTGGAAGACTGTGAGAAGGAAAATGGACCCTAGGGGCATTGGTCGACGCTTGGTTGAGCATGAGCCAGCAGTGTGCCCAGGTGGCCAAGAAGACCAATGGCATCCTGGCTTGTATCAGAAATAGTGTTGCCAGCAGGAGCAGGGAAGTGATCATCCCTCTGTACTCAGCACTGGTGAGGCCACACCTCAAGTACTATGTTCAGTTTTGGGCCCCTCACAACAAGAAAGACATGGAGGCCCTGGAGCGTGTCCAGAGAAGGGCAGTGAAGCTGTGAGTGTTCTGGAGCACAAGACTTATGAGGAGCAGCTGAGGGAACTGGGATTGTTCATTCTGTCGAAGAGGAGTCTCGGGGAGACTTTATTGCTCTCTATGACTACCTGAAGGGAGGTTGTGGTGAGGTGGAGGGTTGGCCTCTTCTCCTGCATAACTAGCCATAGGACTAGAGGGAATGGCCTCAAGTTGCACCAGGGGGGATTCAGGTTGGATATTAGGGAAAACTTTATTTTCTGAGAGTGGTCGGGTCCTGGAACGGGCTGCCCAGGGTGGTGGTTGAGTTACTGTCCATGGAGGTGTTCAAGAACCGTTTAGATGTTGCACTGAGGGACATAGTTTAGTGGAAAATATTGGTGGTAGGTGGATGGTTGGACTGGATGATCTTGGAGGTCTTTTCCAACCTTGGTGATTCTATGATTCTATGACAGAACTATACATTTCTCTATTATTTTTCACTGAAACTCATTATTTTCTCAGTTTAGAAAGCAGTACTAAATTTTGAAATCATTTGAGGTTCAATTAGTTCTGCTGAAGAATCTGATTTTCATCACAGCTGAGTTCAACAACAGTACCAACAAATAACATTTCTGTATAGGATTGCTCAGTAGCAGCAGTCTTAACTCAGACCTCATGATGCTTCCTCATTCACTCCATGGTTTCCGTGTCTTTTTACCAGACATGAAGGTGAACTTATAATACAGATCAGGAAAAATAGCCAGATATGTGTGGGTTTTTTTTAATACAGTGGTATTTTAATAAAGCAGTTGTATATTACTGGCCATGAAGAGCTTACCATTCTGGGCCAAACATCATCATATCTGAACACTACCTACATATGCCAGAGCAGTGGTAAAACCAGCCAGAAATATTATTTTGTTCTGCAAGTCAGAACCTCACAATGTCAGAACATCGGAGGTCCAATTGTCATGACATTGCTGGGCCTCTGACCAATCATAGGAGAAAACGCATTGCCAAGATGAGTTTTTTGCAGCCGAGACCTTCTCCTGTCCAGCTGTGTTCCCCAGAACAGAATCAGATAAGAAAGGAGCACATTGACAGCTTCTGGGAAGGCTGCTGTCTGTGCTAGAACTGGTCCAAGTTATCACTGAATGTATGTCAGCTGAAGTTACAACAGTGTCACTCAATGTCTGTCTCAATAGGGCTTCACAGTAGAGATTTGATCACCAAAGATTTTATATCCCAGCAGTATGTAAGCTTAAAACAAATTTATCTACAGAACCACTTTAGACTCAACCTGAATGTTATAAGCTTCCAACTTCTTATGTTCATAAATATATTATGTTGGACTTAATCCACAAACATAACCTTGTTTTCTACTAAAGTCGAGGAAAATGGTTGTACAGCTTCATCCTCAGTATGTTCAAAGATGAGATTTAGCAGCTAGCTGGTCCAAACTGGTGAGCTACTATCTTGCCGTTCAGGGGAAAGTGTTGCGTACAAAGAGCAGTGAGGAGCATTTCCTACTGCTCTAACAAACTCATAAACAACTCTTTTGCCTGAAACTTTTTATCTTTCTTCTTTCATTTTAAGAATAAAACCTTGATAAAATCAGAACGGACTTGCACTTCTTAATTTTCAGTATTTTTAAAGTATTCTTTAAAATGTTTTGATTATTTTGTCCAATTCTTTCTAGCAACTTTTCTTATTTTTGTACAACAAAGTTTAGTGACTACAGCTAAAAGCAATTTCTCACTAGATTAATTACTTGTAGTGCTTTCTGCTCAGGACAATTTGTCATAACTACAGCGACAGCATAAGAAGGAGCCACGTAGCTGCAAGGCAAAAACCTTCTGCCACACATTTTACCGTACATTCTTGCTTAGCAAACACTAGAATAAAATCATCTTCTACTATAGTTGTCTCGAAAGATGTTGATAATGGAAGATGTTAAAAAACATCTGAATTGTATGATGCATGCCTTGGAGTCTGCTGAGTGTGGGACTTACCTGCCTAGTGGGAGGGAGTTAGTCATTGGCTAACGACAGGTTGTGATTTATGTCAGGCAGCACCGGAGACTCTTGGTTTGGTTTTAATCACACTTTTATATTTGAATTTTACTTGTACTTACAAACAAAAAAATTGATAAGCTACTCCAAATGCAAGTGCCTCATTTTCCTCTGAAGAACAGTAGAGCTCAGCAGTGGATTCCCTGGGTTGTCTGACAGTGGTTTGAACATGGCTTAGAATGGATTCGATGGCTGAAATGGCTTGAAATGCACATTTATTTAATACCAGCAAGAAAAGCATACAGCTTTGTTAATTTGATTTCCATTCTTTCTGCTAACAATCCAAGAACACTGCCAAAAGAAAAAAAATCCCATAATGCAGAGCAGGACAAGTCAACATGGGATTCTGGGCTGCCAGCGCTAAGTAGCTAACTGGAAATAATGCAGGGATGTACGAATGGGCTAATTAAGGAAAACACTGTAAACACGCACATCAAAGTGATAGCAAATTGTTGCACTTAAAGCAAATTACTTCCATGGATATAACATTATTCTGCAGACAAAATCATGCTCTACTTTATTGTCATTTTCAATTTTTTTCATTTAAAGTTTTATAAAATATGTTTATAACAAGGAACAGTTTGTAGCTGTAGGGACAAATATCAATTAACTCCATTAGCGGATTTTTTTAAAATAAAAGCCTTAATAGAATCAAGCCACTGAATAAGCTGGGTGATTTTGCAGTTGCCTTCTTCTGTTCCCCCTGGTTGCCTTTAAACTGTGCAGTTAGTAACTGGCAGTGCTGGGGAGGGAGATCAGGCAGCTAAAGCTTCCTTCACCCCTTTCTTGCCATGTTGGCGCAGTCTTCTTTTTCCTGTCTGGAATTATTTTAGTGCACTGGCATTGAGGGAGGTAAACAAGATGGGCATGATTTAACACACCGAAAACAGCAGCAGCCCCAGTGCTCTCTAAATGCAGCTCCCAGTGCAGAACTATCGATGGCAATGTGACTTTAAATTAAATTCTGAGTTAAAGAAACGCATGAAAGGAAGCGTGCTCTTGAAATTCAAGTTCATGGTGGGTACTGAAGTACCCAAAGCGACTTTTACTGATATCAGAACAAACAAATGAGATTCAGAAAAAATTTCCAGTGGGAGGGAGGGGGGGCAAACAATGTAACAGTGCTTATACATCAACTTGATTAATTCGTAAAAGGAAATACCTAAGGTGGTTGTCAGAGGAAGCCTGAGCCTGTCTTTGCTTAGGTTCTCCAGTATGCCTTTTGTGCTCTATTCTTCTACTTTCCCATCTCATAGCAGATGCAACTCCAACGCAAACAGACGTTGAGCCCAGCCTGCTCAGTGTCACGCTCAGTGTAACTCATTGCTTTTTGGAACTCTGCAACCATAGGAAAGAAATAAGATGAAGAAATAAACATCAGTTCAAACTTTTGCCTTGCATTTACAGTGCCCCGCCCTAGCAACCTTCCAGGCTGCACGGTCTTTGCCGCTTATCCCAAACAGCCACTCCCCAGCTCCTTTACTCAGGTTTTGGTTACACAGTGAGTCAACAGGCTTAAGAGTTGGCATAAACTATTACATGCTTATATTACATGTGTTACCAGACTTGTTTCACACGGAGTGCCGAAATCTATGCTTGCTCAAGTTTTCTTGGCACTGCAAGACTGATTCCGTCAATATTTGTAAAGTGCTATGCACTTACTGGGTAAGAAAAGATGTATACCTGCAATCAGTAGTAATCGCTATTGTTTATCTTTAAGCACTAACTAGCATTAAAATCTGAACTCCTGAGTAATCTTGTGATGAATCAGGATGATGTAGGTTTTTCTGTCATGCATTTGCTGAGCTGCTCTCTCACCAGCACCTTGACAAGGCACCCGGTCTACTCTGCAAAGCCTCCGCTCAGTGTAACGCCGCTCTTCCTGAGACTTCCTAGAACTATTCAAATCAAGAAAGCCTGTGTTAAGTTTTGTTATGTTCAAAACTTTGCTTATGGGAAAAGAAGCAGCATATCCTATATATTTATAAGCAAAGGCAAGTGTTTATTATTAGTATAATTCAACTTTTCCCACTTTCATTTGGGAATCATCGTTAGTTTAGATCTAGATCTAGATTAGTCTACCTGTTACAGAAAAGCAAATAGTAACAACACAGGTATGATACTTAAATATAGCAATAATACAAATGAAATTGTAACACACACACTTCTTAGTTTCTACCCGTATTCCTGGCATCACACTCTCCCTTCCACTGCTCTTCTGGGTCCTAAGGCCAGTGGGTTCATGCTGACATATTTGTTTGCTAACGTATTCACACACCTTTGTCTTTGTTAATTGGTTTTCTGGTCCAGGTGACATCTGGATTTATGATATGTGGTGCAATTTTCTATTTCTTTGTCCTCTTTGTTATCTCTAAAGCCAGTCTTGCCCAGCCCCAGGCAGGCAGGCTTCTTTAGCTGACCACGATGGAGCTGTTTATAGCTGTGGGATTTCCAGTGGTAGCCTGTGCCCATCTCTTGTCTTCCTGCGCCTGCGCTCCTCTCCACTGCATCCCACATCTCCGCTTCTCAATGCCATCCTGGCAGCCCTGCTCCTCACAACATCACCTTGCAAGTGTTACAAACCTCTCTCCCTATCTGCAACAAATGCTTGTTTCTGCTATCTGCATGAAACAATTGTGGTACCACGCAAAGATAAACGAAAGAGAAATAGACACCTGGTCAATGAAAGAAACAAGTAAAACAGATCTTTGGCCATGACAAGAAAAGCTGGGGCAGGCCTGGCAATGGCAAGGCCACCCAGAAGGGTTTGAAGTTACAAATTTGCCTGCCGGCGTTGCAGACCCAAGCTATCCTGTGGCTTCACACTGCCGATAGGGATAGCTGCCCACTCGGTTGGGCCTGGCCGTGAGCTCATGCCCGTGCTTCTCCCCAGGCTATCTGAGAACCAGCCCTCTGCATCCCTACATTTGATCTCTGGTGTGTGGGCAGCCTGACTCTGCAAGCCCGGATCAGGTTGCGCTTGTACACCTGCTTCAGCTGCTCCTGCACTTATCCTGCTAATTTACACCATGGCTGCAGCAAAACCAGAAGCTGCTGGGATTTAAACATGTTCATCCTTCACTCACCATACCCTACTCTGTGCCTTTTGGACAAGCTTCCCACCCTACTATATTACACAGAGATATTTCACGGCTCTCTCTGGCCCAAACCACCCACACTCCCTTATACAGCTGGTGGGGAGGAAGAGCCATATCCTGACAGGGACACGAGGCCCTGTGACTTCAGCTGGCATATTGAGCACGTTGCATGGTGCCATGTGGAGGCAGGCTGCTCACTGCCCCCAGTGAGCACAGCAGTTGTGTGATTGGCTTCCTGAAGGCCTGGACTGACTGAAGGGCCTGAACCAAGCCTGGATGTGCCCAGGTTTCAAGCCCTTGCTATGCAGAGTCTGGTAAAGCGCTTACATTGCCTTGAGCATAGAGCTTTCCATGATCCTATCATTTTCACCAGTCACATTTTCAGAGGAGAAAATAGGGAAAAGAGTAGAAGAGCATGCCATGAAGAGTTATGGAGAGACAGTCATGTCCAGGTGTCACAACACTTGCCAGGAGTAACCTCCTCGACAAACCATTCCCCAGGGTTAGGAGAATCATCCAAGTTCCTGGTGGATTGAGAGAGATCCCTGTCTGTCCTGAAAGAGACCCCCAAGGCAGCAAGTGCTGATTGACACCTTTGTTACTGTTTGAGGGAAATTTCCGTGCAGTTGGAAGTGATTTCCGGATAGATGGCTACAGGGAGCCTCGCAGTGAGGAAGGATCTTGTCTTACTTACGGGCTGGCTGGCTTTGATCTATGGAAGAAACCAAGTAATGAGTGCATGCCTGCTGCTCGCCTGGATGGCTGCAAGCCAGAGGTGGTTTTATAGACATAAAGTGAGCAATTACATCTCCTACTATTGCCATAGGGACTTTAAAAAAACTATTTAATGAAACACATCACAACAATTGCCACACAAAGGTTAAAATGTTTTCATACATGCAAGTGTGTGCATATTGAACTAACAAAACAAAGCTGTTTTTGTCATGGTCACAGAGTGTGGTCAGCTCAGATGGAGAGTAATTGTTAGAAGCAGCTGATGGCTTGTGCTGCATTACTTCTCTGACTGCTGCCTTCAGCCAGCTGTGGCGAAGACCTGCAAAAGAAACTATATCTGGCCAGATATTTTTTTCCTTAAATAAACTGCTTTGGATACCTGTGGATCAATTTCTTCACAGTGGGACTTCTTTAATGGATCTGCTCTTTCAGAAGCCACAAGAGCACAGAGCAGCTTCTCCAGCCCTGTGTTGAGAGCCAGACCCAAAATCATGTAACCAGCACCAGTGCCACAAAAATTTCAGCACAACCATCTGCTTAAACTACTTTCTCTTGGTGGGTTCATTTATGCCAACGATATCTGTTTTCATACGGAGTTTGTCCGCTGTGTGAAGAGTGTAGCGTGGGGAGATACTGCAACTTGTGCTTTGCTGGTAATAATCTGCATAAGCACAGTGTTGGTGAATTAGCCTGAGGAAAAGTTTTACCAAAGTTAAGTTGTGATTTAGCTTTTCAGCTGCGAGCCGTCCTTAGTGGATGGCATTTGCTAAAGTTAAAAGTCACCAAAGATCTGTGTGTCTGTTTTATGTGGAAGCTGTCCCAGGCAGTGCAGCAGCCAATGCTTTTTGGCAAGAGTTCCTTTGAGCATTCACAGTTTTTAGAGCTAAATCATGGAAACTCGTGGTGATAAACCGCAAACCATTCGCTTCTTCTCCCTCTGCTGTGGCAGATAAGCAGTGCTTGTGGAAGGGCTGCTCAGCATGTGTCACTCAAAAAGCAGCAACTGATCAGTGCTCCTCCAGATCCATCCTGTTGGCTATGGAGTAACAGCGGCCAGCATTGAAGGGAGAAAGCATGTTAGGCAATGGGTTTGGTCAATTAATAGCGTGATTTGTGTTCAGACTGCTGAGTAATTGAGAACATTTCTCCTTTCACTTATGGAATATGTGTTCGGAAGGCTTTTAAATGCTTTACACAGACTGAGAGAATGCTCAGGCCATGCTGATTTCCCCTTTTCCCCACTCAGGGATATCTAAGACACCTAACCGGCTAGGCAGCTGCTATGGATGCAAGGACACAGGATCGTTGTCTCATGAGCTGTCCTCCAGGTTTGGAGGCAGGCATCCAAAACTCCTCCGACTATTTGGTGCGTTGTTTCTTGCTTCCCAGAGAATGAAAAAGCCAAAACCAAGCATTTTACAAGATGCATGCGTGGTCTCACGTTGTGGTCAGGCAAACTCTGTTGTCCATGTTAAATAAAAAAGAAGCGTTGGGGAAAAGACAACCCTCAAATGCAGAAGAAATCAGAAGTCATGCCCTAGAGTGAGCATCTCAGAAATCTGAGTTTTGGCCACTTTGCACACACTCCCACAGTTTAACAGACCTTTTACATTTCCTTAGCAACCTTACAGGGCTCCTTAAGTATTTTCTTGTACACTTCATGAATTTAGTATGGTTCTCTGTTTAAACATGTCGGATAGTGCCCCATAGCAATTAAAAGCTTGCCCAATGAAGCCCAAAAACAAACCTGTGACAAAATACCCCAGGCAGAAGAACAGCACAAGACACTAGAAACTTAAGCAAATACACACCATGAGGTCTGTGGAAAATGAAGACAGTGTGTAGCAAGGTATTTTGCAACTTGACACCATACATGGTTGTAGGCAATCACTTAAAGTTGCTGTAAAGAGCAGGGAGTCAAACATGTTTGACATTAATTTCACTAGCTTCTCTTGGCTGAGATCAACGTTGCTTGTGTGATTGCTTTACGGCTGTAGAACTCTGCTGCCTTTAAGCTACTAAGAATAAAATGTTTGGTTTATCCTGTACTGTTTGAGGATACTTTCAGGCTCTGTCAGGAGATGACAGGCTCAGTTGCCCATAAATTGTGATAGACAGTGAAACCAGTGATAGGTTTCAGCTATCCCGGGGCTGCTCATTTGTTTCAGAACACGGTGAAGTGGAGCCTTTACCCAAATAGGTGTTCATGAATGTTTCCCAGCACTCTCTTAATCTTGCAGGACAAAGCAATAATTTTTTTGAGGTTACCATTTCAAATGGTGAAATCAAGTGGATAGTTGTATTCCACTCCCTTGTAGACCATTGAGAAAAGCTAGCTAATCCTTCAGATGTGTTCCTTGTAACATGGTGTGTATCTATAGGGTCTAACCAGCACCAGACACCAAGCTGGGGTAGCCAGTCTCTGCCATTTCCTGACTAAGACATTGGAGATTCAAGGCAAGTTCATTGGTATTGTTCTCTCCGCAGAGAAAATATGAACAATGTAGGCAATGATAGTTATCCTCCTCTGAAAAACCCACCAGGTAGCTATGTATTATATCCTCCATATCTGTACTGCATCCTCTCTTCCTGCTTTATCTCCTGCTTAGCGCTGTAGCGTCCTTGTAGAGTGTGCCTGTGCATTGTTCCCCAGTAAGAATACATGGCTTGCAGGCATAGAGAAAATCCATGCTTTTTTTTTTTCTGCTTTTTTCCCTTTTTCTCCACACAGCAGTATGCACAAAAGGCTGAGTGTTGTGCTAGATTAACAACGTGCAGGTTTTTGGAGGATTTAAATAGTCCCTAGCTTTGGGCTAATAAAGAAAGCAAACTACTCTTTCCCAAAGGGAAATGGGCTGTTTTACTGGATCCTGGAGGAAACATACACTGCTCCACCCGGATAGCATAGCCTAAAGTTCCAAGCAGCACAGCATGCACGTGGGTATTATGACCTGGGATAAGTTCCAGAAGGCAGCATGGCATAAAAAAAAGAAAGAGCACTTCTCAACTTGTCAGACAGACCAAAGTGTGTACAAAAGCAAATATGAGAATTATGCAATTAAAGAGCATACACCATATAATCCCTTCAAAACAAGCATATCTGTCAACAGGCTTTTTCTTGTCAGGTATAAAACACATGCATATGCATCTAATGTATAAAGCTGCAAAATTTAATATATGAGATTGTGACAGGTTTTTTAATAATCTATGGGAGGCTTTGTGTACATGACATAAATAGTTATGGATTTCAAAGACTGAAGTAGTGAATATTTTTTTTTATCTTACATGCTGCAGATTTACTTCTTCTAAACTCGTGTACCTTTGCCAAGACTCAATAATTTAACTGATTTTCATGGCTTTTCTCTCCTTTTAGACTAAAATTTTAGAACGTCTTTTTATTCTCTATGTAGAACCTTCGTGCTGGAGACCCTGTTAGTCCTCTTCTTTCTTCAGTTTGAAGAAAGGTCATCAAGGAAGCACATGGCTGAGGAATACAGGTCCAGCCTTCACCTTCTTTCTCAGCCATACAAGAACCCATCCGTTGTTACTGAAGAGGAAAGAGAGAGCGTTTGCAATTGTTCTGGACAGACTAGTTCACATTGGCCAAAAAGAGACAACTGGAGCCTAACAAGATGAAGTAGGGAAACTGCTGAATCTCTGTTAAGGCCTGCACACATTACCTTTCAGACCCAAGAGAAAAGTCTGAACTGCTGAAGAACATACAGGGGGAGAAAGGCTCCAGGATCTCTCATCCAAGAGAAAACCTAAAGCTTAAGTGCAGTATGCCTCTAGGTACATGCTGTGCCATGACCCACAAGGGGATGAGAGGGGAAATGAAGGGCAAGAAAAAAAAAGAGAGAGAGAATTTAATCCAGAGTAGGTGTAACCACAGCTAGAAAAAACCTGCTCTTTTTTCATGGCAAGAAAAGGAGTAGCTTACTTGAGCACTATCCATAGCACTATCCAAGATGTGGCACCAGGCCATACAATTCCAAAGGCCTGAAAGTATAAGTTAACTTCTGAAAAAAGATTCCGTAAAAGAGTGGCATCTCCATGTATTTCCCCTTTATCTAATGATATTGTTGCGCATATACATAAAAACCACAATTAGCTATTACTTGGAGTAAGCAGTTTAATCATTTTCTTCAAATATATTAACAATACAACTCTGTGCATGGTTGAATCATACTGTTTCCCAGCAGGGTCCCAGAATGAACAGACTTCAACAGCAATTTAGAAGGATTTTACATGACTTTTTCAGTCAAAGGTCGCTTTTCACTTGGAAATTCGAATTTGGAGGTCATCTACTTGTGTTTTAGAGTAGAGTGCCAAAGGGAACTGTTGAAGTCTGCTCTTCAAGCCTTTGCCTGTTTTCGTTTATTTCACTTCTGGTATGCACAAATCCTGTATTCGTGACAAGAAACTCCTGGGCAACAATGTAACTTGAGGCTGTGCCTGGCTGCCTGGGCTGATGGGCTCCACTCCTGAAGGACAACATTTATCTGAAACCTTTCTGGCTGCCCTAATTTGATAGAACCACGGAATAGCAATAGCTGAAGCTAGAAGGGACACCATCAGACTGTCTAGCTCAGCCTGCACCCTGCTCAAACCTGTGACAAACACAGAAGGTTGCTCAGTGCCTTGTCCAGATGGATTCTGAGGACCCCCAAGGCAGAAGACTCCTCAACCCCTCTGGGAAACATGCTTCAGTGTTTGGCTACCCTCACTGTAAAAAGGGTATTCCTTATATGTAAGTGGAATTTCCTGTCCTTCAATTTGTCCCTTTGCCTCTTGTCCTCTGACTGGACAGCACTGAAAAGATGCTGGTTCTGCTGGTTCTTTTACTACCTTCCTTTTGGTATTTACACATACAGATACAATCTCTCCCAGCTAAACAATTCCAGCTGTCTCTGCCTCTCCTTGTATGACACATGCTCCAATCTTGTGTCACCTTTCTCTCACAGAACTTGCTCCATTATGCACATGCCTCTCTAGTGCTGGGGAGCCCAAAACTGGACACAGCACTCACTAGATGAGATGATTTCCTGCCCTTGACCTGCTGGCAATGCCCAGGATGTTGTTGGTCTTCCTTGCTGTAAGTGCACATTGCTGGCTCATGGCCAACTTTTTGTTCCCAGGTCCTTTTCTGCAAAGCTGTTTTCCAGCCTTCAGTGTGTACTGTGTACCTGGCTGTTCCTGCCCAGGTGGAGGACTCAGCATTTCCCTTCATGAGTTTTCCGTCTGTCCATTTCCCCAGCCTGCCAAGGTTCCTCTGAATGGCAGCACACTCACCTGGTCTATCAGCCACTCCTCCCAACTTTGTACCATTTTCAGGCTTGCTGAGGGTGTGCTCTGTCTCATTACCTGGGTCCTTAATGACAAAGTCAAACAGCACTGGCCCCTGTAGCCTGGAAGATTTGCTCTGTCACCTTTCCAGGGACCAAGATGAAGCTGGCAGGACTGTAGTTCACTGCATTCTTCTTGCCCTCCTGAAGAACAGAGGTAGCATTTACTTTCTTACACATCCCAGGAACTTTCTCCAATCACTGTGACCTTTCATATATAATTAAGAGTAGTCCTTCAGAAATGGGTGAATCCCACCAGGTCCTACGGACTCGTGTAGGTTTTATTTGCTTATTTATTTCCTAACTCGATTATCCTCTGCCGAGGTTAAGTCTTCAGAGCTCCAGACTTTCTCACTGACATCCCTGGCCTAGCATTCCCAAAAGCAAATCTTACCAGAAAAAAACAAGGCTAATAATTTAGTTCCGCAGTATAAAGAATTTCATTATAGTTAGCTGTAAAACTTCTTGTATCTGTATAGACGTCAGCAAATGAAAGCAGGTAGGGCTGAGGCTTACCTCTTGAGCCACATGCGCCTGAACAATGTGTGTCTAAATCGCCTGTTCTCTTGGTGAATCACATACGGATAAGAAAAGCTCTTAGAAGTATTTCCTGAAGAATCATATATTATATTGGTAATGTAAATCTGGCCTAGGCAAAAAAAAAAAAAAAAAAAAAAAAAAAAAGGAAAACTCTTACAAAAATAGAATAATATTTTAACAATCATAAAAGAGCCAGATTTGTCCATGTGAAAAACCTATTTTTTTAAACAACAAGCACAACTTTTGTAACTAGTAACTGGAGATAATGCAAGAATGAAAGCAATCACCTTCGTGCCTTCTAGAACTGAATTTTGAAGTTTCTGATCAAATTCCTGTTATTGTATTGCTAAGGAAGTGGCCTCGTTTGCTGAGCTGAAATGATCCTAGAAGAGCTTCCTGTTTAAAGCAGCAGGGAGTGCAGCCCCCAGAACCATCAATCATACGATTCATAGCATTCGCCCCACTGGAGTGTTACAGGAATAGTGCTGCATTCAGCTTCAGGAGTCCTCTGTAACATTATGAACTGCAGGATCTCAAAGTCAGTATTTCTTCACTGTGTCAGAGTAACTCTGTAACAGAAATGGGTACAGTTAGGAAGAGATGAAGCGACTTCACTGTGCCTGGGAATCAGATCGGTGCTCTCACATCCTCTCTGATGGTAGCTAAGAAGTTCATAAAAAGTGCAAAAAATCTGAAAAGCGAACTACATAACATGCGTGCACGTTTCTTCCACAGAACAGCTAACCATGACTGAGATTAAGAACTAAAAGGCCAGAGCTTAAAGATTTATATCTCTTGTAATTGTAAATTCTGTCTACTGTTGCTGATACTTTGGTACCTTTAGCATGGCTGTTACTTTCTGGTGATGAGTTTCAGAGTAATGATGTGTTTCTAAATTTTTTGGCTGTTCTACATTTTTCTCATGGATTTTCATTATAGTATGGTACTTTCAAATGGAATCTAAGAACAGTTAAGCTCTTCATTGTTTTCTCAATGTTGTAATTGTACTTTGTATTTAAACAGGAGGAGGAGACAGAGCCAGCATTGCTATGAAATCTTTAGTGCTCATACTCCTTATTAAAGGCAAACGCAATCATAAAGCTAAATAAAAATGTCAAAGTTAAGAGCAGGATGAAGTAAATCAAGAAGTAACGTGTCAGGCAGATTTGCTCACCACATGAAAGCTATGTAGACAAAATGTTACGAAATGATGCAGAGCAAGCTGGAGTTATGAACTGTTTTTGTTATACACAGACATACGTCTCACTTTTCATACAAAGGTAGCTGCTACCAGCTTAAAACAAGAGATGGAACACATTGCCTCTTCATTCAGGCTACTTACACTTTCATGGCTCTATTTCAAATATGCCCCGCAAGTACGATATATTTTAGAAACAGGTTAAATTTACTGTCACTACAAACATCAGTTATGGGAATCATGGAGAGAGAACATATATCTGAGTTTGTGTATGACTTGAAGTAGCTCTCAAAAACTTGAATACTAGCATGCATCTTTGGCTACTGTGCCCACACTGTTACTCATTAGGCTTTTGTGTGTGTTGTGGAGGGAACTATATTATTAAAACTACTTCTCACAGATATGTGTTGGACAAGACCCAGATGCTTGCAGAGGGCCACTTACCAGATGGGACATCCAGATGCAACTAGCAAAGTTAAGCCTCAGTGAAGTATCTTCATGCTCAGTGGCTGGCTGGGGCAGGGCTCCAGGGCCGCTTCTTCTCAGGTCTGCAACCCGAGAAAAATTCCCATCCTGCTGCTCTGAAAAGTGAAGGCTTCCCCATAGGACATAAGGCAACAATTTCTTGATGACTGAAGCCAGAGAAAGGAAGAGAAAAACAGGTGGGTCCTGGAACAAATGCAGAAACATTTGGGCTCTGACTCAGTGACAAGTTTAATTGTGCTGGGCTGTTGCAGGCGGTGGCATCCCCTGTACCTCCTTTCCATTCTTCAGCTGACAGCCCTATTTCTGCACACACCACCAGTTCTGTCTGCTATACAGTATGACGTGACTTAATGGCTGGCAGTGAGGAAGTACCTCAAGCTATGCTGTCTCCTGTGTCAGAGTCAGAAGCAGTAAGGGAGGAATTTTCAGAGCAAGAGCTTTAAAGCTGTGCGTAGAGGAGACACTGATAATGTGTTGCATTATGTGTTACAGGAATAAACCTATCCTGTTAGTAGGTGCAACTGTTATACAGAATGTAAAATGAATGGCAGGCAATAAGACCAGTAACATGAACAGACCCTGAAGATCTTATGACAAAAATCTTCCAAAAGTAAGGGAAATTTAAACTCAAGTGAACACGTAAGGACTAACTTCAGAAACACCTCAAGGAAAAGATCCTACTTCTTAGCAAACAGAATTATAATCAGGACTGGACATGAATGTTGTTCAGAACAGAAAGAACCATCCTGATCTGAGTGGCAATGCCCACATTGTCTTAGAATGCTATTCAGGGCAAGCTGGTCCTAGGAGACAGAAAAAGAAAATTCCACAGTTCTCCCTTTCTCTGTCTTAACTCTGAACATGAAGCAACTGAAAGGAAAGCTTATTTGGTAAGCATCATTTTAAACTGCATTTGTATTACGTACTTTGCACCCCCTCCTACACTTCAACCTCTTCTCTTAGAATAAACTCATCTTACTCTCCAACATTATCTTGGAATTAAAAGCAAATCTTAAGCAACTCTGGCAAGAACAAGGTGTGCTATGCTTTCAGAAAGAATTAATCCAAACAAAGAAGAGTCTTAGTCCTATCTTACCGCGCTCACCTAGGGCAAGTGGGAGGGACCCTGGGAACTGAACTCTCTGCGTGGCAAGGATCAGTTTGAGAACCTGTAACATCAGATATCAAGAAAAGTCAGGTTTCCCCTTTCAGCAAGGAGACAGCACAGAAACCTGAGAATCTTGTTAAAAGCTGTTATTTCCATGGTGCTGTTGCAATTTAACAGGAAACTAAATGATTTATCAACTGTACATTTATTCAAAAGCATTTAAAATGATTTTTAAAAAGTTATGTCAGTAAAAAAGTAACCTTGTCAATTCTTGAGTACTGTTTTATAAACTGACAAGTAGATTCCCCTTCCATCTACCTCAAGTCTCACAGTCTGATACACACTTAATTAAGCTCAAAACAACAATTTTTCAACTCATAATTTATCTTTGAAGCTCATTGCCTTTATTTCAGTTCTGAAAAAGAGCCTCTAACACCCAAACTTTTCAATCATCAGTGACAACAATACCCCACTTGCACTTCAGTTATTAAAGCTAAAACACTGCAGTGTCAGTTTGTATTGTTTTCCCATAAATTATTTCATGAATAGAACTTGATTTAAAAAGGTGGCTCATTTATTGGAGCAACGTCTTGCTGCTCAAGTCAGTTGTTTTGTCCTTGTCATGCAAGTTCCTTTAGTCAGGAAATTACCATTTCTAAGATCTGTACCAGAGAGCTGCTATGTACAGCTGAAAAGTCTAGTGAGCTTTTCCATATCCCCCTTTACAAGCTCTGCTCAATTTTGCTAACAGACTTAACATTATAACTGAAAAGCAACATGGGCTGAGCTGAACTGGAGTTTAAGTTCCCAGGTGATGCTAATGCATTTCCCCATCACAGAACTAAGAAGAGAGAAGAATTAAGTACGTAGATGAAAGAAAGCTAGCCCAAATGCTTGTTTGTTTGTTTTTGATAGAAATTGCTGCCTTAAAAGTGGAGAGGCTTCTTTGCTCTGTAGGACTGAAACACAGGAAGAAATCCAAAATCTAAACCCAAAATGCCCTAAGAGAGCTAAAGGGAGATTTTAGCAACTGAATGAGTATAAAAAAGTATTTACATTTTTTTTTCCTAATAACTAAGAGAAAAACAAATGTTACATGACCTAATGATGAGCAGTATCATTGTTAAAGAATTCCTACCAATATTAGCAGGAATCACACGGGGCACTGAGTTACCGATGTAGCAGAACTGACTAATTAGAGATTACATTAGATTAGTAAACAGTCGATGCATGTGAAACTTATTGTGCTGGAATATTTGAAATACCTGAAGGGATGGCAAAAGGCTGCATTGGAGGAATGGTGAGACCTAGCTACAAATGGCAAAATTCAGTAGCAGAATTTTTGATTCAGTTTGATTGGCATTAGCTTCTGCAGAAACATTTTTCTCTTTAGAATGAAGTCTCAGCCATTTTAGCCTAAGCAAAGCCAGAGAGGTGAAGCTAAAATAAGACTTTACTCTGGAAAAGGGATCATCCTTCTAGAGCTAATACCAAAACCTGTTTTCTTCTTCATCTATTATGCTAAAAGGAGCTTTAAGAATTGTTCCTATCTTCTGATGATTGTGAATGTGTTCGCAGAACTATCTTACCGAGCAGAGAGAGGAATAACAACTGTACTCTGTGAGGTGCATCTGATAACATTGTCCCACTGCCTCTTCCTATCCTCTCCGCAGATCTTCTCTTTTGGTTCTTCATTGTTTAGTACCACGTGGTAAGACTGGTATTGTAAACAACCCAATATGTTCCATGGTCATTTGGCTAAACAACGTTTACAGGAAATGTCTGCTACATCGAGGCTACAGCATTCTGACATACCAAGTGAACTCTCAGGGGCTGAGAGATGCCTTTCACCTCATCTTTATACAAAACTATGAGCACTTACGGAACCATAGAAACTTAATCGCAGAACACCAGAAGTAGTTCATGCTGCTACCCGGGATTACTTAAACCAACACATTCCCTCCTGAGCTCTGGCTGACAGCTCTTGGTGGAATTTCCTCATGAAATGTGTGTGTGGGGGGGCTACAGGAAAGCTGGGGAGGGACTTTTTATAAGGGCAGGTAGCGACAGGACAAGGGGAAATAGTTTTAAACTAGACTAGATATTAAGAAGAAATTACTTACTGTGAGGGTGGTGAGACACTGGAACAGGTTGCCCAGAGAGGTTGTGAAAGCCCCCTCCCTGGAAGCATTCAAGGCCAGGCTGGATGGGACTGTGAGCAACCTGGTCTAGAGGGAGGTGTCCCTGCCTATAGCAGGGCGTTGGAACCAGATGATCTTAAAGGTCCCTTCCAACCCAAACCATTCCATGATTCTATGATTCGAAATACTGCTTCTTGCTCATTACATACAAATATTTCCGACAGCATGAAAGTAAGCAATGTTTATTGAAAATGGTTCCATTTACATGACCAACAACTTCTATAGGTTCCCTACTCTGGGTACACTAGCTTCTTCATATCACTCTCCATCCTTCTTTTTTATGGTGCCGTATGAATGGTCTCCATATGTAACTTTCAGGGCTCGTTGTGCTGTCAGTGTGTCAGTGCAATGTGGAATGCTGCTGTTCACCAGCCCATGTCTCACTGTCCAACAGACAACACAGTCTTTTCACAGAGGGAGAAAGTTCTCAACAAGTCTAAAAATGTGTAATGAAATATGCTTAAAAAAAAAAAAAGGCAGCAGAAGACCTGGTCTTATTGCAATGCCTGTGAAAGCCCTCAGCATACAATTTATAGCTGATACCAAATGTAAACTACAGCACAAATTGCTTATTTTCTTGTTAATTTCTTCCCAACCAACATTTGTGTGCCTCACTTTCAATTGAAAACCTGGATTTTAAGCTCTATGGGGCAGGAGCCTTTTTGTTCTTTCAGGTAACCCATCTGCCCTATAACTAGAAAGGGACCATATTTTCTAACTATTTTCAAGACACATTTATTTGTCATTGTCTAACGGACACCTTCCTAAATAACAACACAAGAACATCTTCTCCAAACATTGCGTTTTTCCAGTGGAACCTTTGGACAGATGCAATCATGTAACTTAATGCCTTAGCAGTCAACTATTTGTAATGGTAATAGAGTTCACTGTATAAATAAATGCATTTTTCAGGTCTGAACTCCCAACATGCTAGCATCATGCAGTGAAACGCATTCTTGTATTTTCTCGGCGTATGCATTGAAAAAAGAATGAAACTCATTGGAAAAACCAGCTGATTTCTTAAGCCATGATAGTATGAGCTTCAGCTTGTTCTCAGTCAATTTGTTAATTGAATCCAAGAGCTTCATTCAGCAGGTCAATTACTTGCTGCATATATTTCATGAAACTCTCAGTAACACCACCTCTATGGATTTATTTAGAATCATTCCTTGTGACCAGACTGTGCTTCAGAACTAGCTATGGGCAGTCTCTAAAGCAGTCCTTCTGCAGTTTCGTGTGAGAATGTTTAGATTAAGACTTCCAAAGATTTGTGTGTAGGGATATGTCTACTTACTGAATCAGATAAATGAGCTTAGTCTTTATACACCCATATGTATTGCCTATTGCAGAGCCCAGTGGCACTGCACTCCTATGAATTTACTCACATGTATGTATATACATTTGGGGGTTCATATTTACAGGACTAATTCAGAATTAATTGGGAAAAGGTGTGGGTGTTGTTTTTTTTTCCTTTCTGAAAGCAGATATTTGCTTTACTTACAAAAACATTGTGCGACTGCTTCTGAAGCTGCAGATGCTACACTTGTAATTGCTTGTCACACAGTGAAGAAAACTAATTAAAACCACTTATTTGTAGCTATTAACCAGTCTCTTTAACTGCAGACAAAAGACCACACTACAAGCTAAAACATAAGGGGAGAGCATGGTCTTCAACTCAGTAAGAAAAGCACCGGATGTTTTCAGATAATTACACTTACCTCCATTTTCCTGCTACTACCAATTAGCATTAATTGTGAACTTAAATGGGTATGCAAATCACTCACCTAGCTGCTTTTCCAGACTGTTGGGACAAAGCATTTCATTTTTCATGTACTTAAAATGACGGTGAAATTCTTGTGCTTAGGGGAAGCTACATGATTAGCATGATTTACAGGCAAAATATACAATATTTTAAAATATTAATAAATAAAATATACAATATTTTAAAACATTGTATATTTTAAATATACATATTTATATTTATGTATATTTTATTGTATATTAAATATAGATTTTAAATGTTTAATAAAGTTCAAGAAATAACCTGCAGCTTTCTGCCAAGAGATTCAGTATTGCCGAGCAGTTATAGATTCAGAGCAGTATGTTCCATTGGAGGCTCCTTCTCCATCATTTAGAACAATTAATGTAAGAATTTAGTTCATAAGAAGAAAAACACTGACACAACGGAAGACTCCAATATGAAAGCAGGGCAGGTTATTAAAGCAGAACCATTCAATACTCACCATACTGCACAGGCTCACTGGCCGCTTGCTGCATGTCCTCACGTCAAGTCACTGAGGATTTCACTTTGTTTTGTGTTACAGTGCTCACTGGGCAGGAGGAAGAGCTGTGCCATGCACTGCTTTGTTGCTGTTGGCACCACATCACTTCTCGTTTTCTTTGGGGAAACCACTGCTAGCCTGAGCCTACTGGAAAGGCACTCAAGGTTGTACTGTTTCAGGTTTGTGTATGTAAGAAACAGACCCTTAATAAAGGAAAAACTGTGGCTTGCAGCCGTGGTAGATGGACCTCCCTGAAGTCAGGAAATTGGAAGACTTGTTGAGAACTCTTTACGATGGGGATGGAGCACCTCTCCTATGGGAAGAGACTGAGGGAGCTGGGACTGCTCAGGCTGGGGAACAGATGGCTCAGGGGCACGTCCTCGATGTCCAGAGACACCTGAAGGGAGAGCACAGAGAGCAGGGCCAGGCTCTGTCCGTGGTGCCCAGTGCCAGGACAAAAAGGGCAATGGGCACGAACTGGAGCACAGGAGGTTCCCTCTGAACACCAGGAGCGCTTCTGTGCAGTGCAGGTGGTGGAGCACAGGCAGCCCAGAGCTGTGGGGTCTCCTCCTCGGGGACCTCCATAGGCCCCCGGACGCGGTGCTGGCACCCTGCTCTGGGCGTCCCTGCTGAAGCAGGGCCGGGCCCGATGAACCCGGAGGGCCCTGCCAGCTTCAGCCGCATGTGGCCTGTGACACCGGGCCGACCCCGGCCCTGGCTCAGCAGAGCCGCATTCCGGAGGGCCGCCGCCCCGCCCGCAGCCCCGCAGCTGCTCGCGGCCCCCGGGAGGAAGATGCCGTTTCCTCCCAGGTGCTCCCGTCTATTCCTGAACGCCCTCTCCGCGCCCCTCCCGCATCCCTTTCCCCTCACGGCCGCAGGGCGAGGCTCCAGGCCCCTCGCACTACCTGCGCGAGGCCCCGGCCCCACCTCAGCGCCGGGCGGCCCAGGCGGGGCCGGCCCATCCCCGCGCCGCCCCGCTCCCGCAACACTCCACACCGCCCCCCCGGGCTCCATCTTTCCCTCCCGCACCCCGCGCCGGGCCGCGGCCGCCGAGCGCGGAGCAGCTAGACCCCGCCCACCCCGCGGCGAGGGGCGGGGATTGGGCGAGCCCACCCGTCACTCCGCCGTGACGCCGCGCTCCGATTGGCCGCCGGCGCCGTCAGTCGGCGGCGGGGCCGCGCCGGCCCCTTGTTGTCACGGCGCCGTGCGGGGCCGGGGCTTTTCGCGCCGCCGTTGTTGCCGCCGTCGCCGCCGCCTCCTCGGGCGCCCGGCAGGGAGCGGTTCCTTCGGCCTCGCCGCCCGCTCTCCCGGCGCGGGCGAGACGCCATGGCCACCAGCACCACGGGCTCCACGCTGCTGCAGCCCCTCAGCAACGCCGTGCGCCTGCCCGTCGACCAGGTGAGGCTGCCGCGGCGCCGCCCGCCCCGCCGGGCGCACGCGGGGGGAGCGGGGCCGCCTCGTTCCCCGGCGCCCCGGGACCGCCCGCCTCGCGCTGAGGGGCAGGTGCGGGCCCGCCGCGGTCCCCGCCCCGCAGGGTGCGCGCCGAGGCCGCGGCCGAATCGCGGGCATCGCCCCCGGGGTCGCTCCGCTGCGCGGGGGCTGCGGCCGCATCGCGAGTTCCGGAGCGGGGATGTGCGGCGGCCCCGGGGGTGCGGCCCCGAGCGGTGTGCGCGGCGTCGGGACGGGAGGGCTGGCCGAGCTGCGGGGCCCGAGTTGTGCCGAGCGCCCGCTGGGGAAGCGGGGTCGGCCTCCTCCGTCTGCGGGATGTTCGTGTGTCTGTAGGTACGTAAGTAACTTCTGAGTGAGTTCTGTGGATCTTCTGGTACTAGGGAACTTCGTGTGAGGGGTGCTTAAAGGGCGAAATGCTTCTATTAGTGCCTAAGTGAATGAGATGGATCAAGAGAAGCAGACTGTCCTCCCGTAGCGGGGATGCTGGTGCCTGGTCTTCACAGGGTACGCCTCAAAAGTAGAAAAGTGATTTGAAATGAAACCCAGAGGAAGAAGTGCGTCCGTTGACTTCTGAGCTCTCTGCTCTTGTTTCTCTTTTTCTTTCTTCCATGTGGTTGTGGGGCGGTGAGGTAGCCGTAGGTGAAGGTGGTATGGGAATGTCTTCCAAAAAGCTGCCAGAAGTGGGCAGGTTTCGGTGGAGCTGGCTGTGATGGGACCGATGCTGAGCGCCGCTGGTGCTGCCTCCTGTGGGTATGGCTCTGCATGGCTCCGTGCCGTGGGCTGGTGCCACGGCTTTACTGGGAAATAGGGCGTGGAATAAGAGGTGGTCACCTTTTTGTGGCACGTTGCTGCCATCCTCTAATCACCTGCTTGTAACTGTAGTCATAAACTTAGTGTTTTAGTTTTAATTTAAGAGCTGTTGATATGGCATTTTGGTGATAATAAAGTTACTTCTTATCAAAACCTGTAGAACTTCCCTGTTCTGAATGTGTTGCAACAGATGCTCCTATAAAGGTGTTTTTGCTTGGGCTCTGTGAGTTCTTGGGGATTATTACAATGGAGGGTGGCTAAACACAAGGTTTAGATTATTTTTGCAATAAACATTTAAAAAACTATACGTGTTTTTTTCCTATATCAGAGGGCCACAGTGTCAGCCCAGTTGTGTAGGGAGAGCTTCGACTATGAATGCAGTATGAAGAATTACAAAATCATGTTGCACTAAGAATGCACCTTTAACTGATTCAAAAAAGGCAACAAAAAGCAGTGCTCGGGGTTAGGGTTTTGTAAACAGTCACTTTGAGGGTATGTCTTGATAGCGTGTAACACAGAAAGAATGGGGAATGTGTTCGGTGTCATCGAGGCAAAGGTGGTGGAGGAGAGAGCATGAGGGCAGAGAAAGGAAGCGCGCCCAGAGGTTGTGTGTGGTGCGTGGTGATGCTGTGTGCATACTGGGTATGGAAACGGAGCTGTGCTTGGGAAAAAGGAATGAATGAAGAGCTCCTGAGCAGTGCATTGTTTCTGCCCTCTAATTCCAAGTCCTGCTGCGGTGGGTCTCACTGTGAGGCAGGGGCATGAAGCAGGCACTCCGAATGATATGCCGTGCCAGCGGTTAGAACCAGTGGATAAACAAGAGTAAGTTTTGTTTATCTACTTCTGTATGTTGTTTTTTTACCACAAGTAGATGCTAATATTTTTATCTGAAATATTGTGGTTTACGATTAAGCAATTACTCTCTGTAATTATCCCACTATACAATCTTACTGGAGGCGAAGGTGTGTAACTGGGAGGCTGAGTCCAGGCAGCATGTGCCAGGGCTGCTCTGCTGACTGGGTGTTCAAACACGCAGATGAAAGAAACTTGCCTTTTGGCACTGAATGTAAGTAGAAATTTCACTTACAGGTGAAGCTGATATCTCCAATTTTGATGTAAATAATTGGATAAAAATCTATGTGTGGATTGAGCGTAAGAAAGTGATTACTGCTGGACTGCTTTTGGTAGAACTAGAGGCACAGATCTGTTTGAAAGCAGTGTTTGTTATAGAATCATAGGGGTTGGTAGGGGCCACTGGAGATCACCTTGTCCAGCCCCCAGTGTGCTAGCTGGGGAGCAGTGTGAAGATGGAGGATGGCAGCTCTGCCAAAGTCACTAGGCGTGCTTGTAAGAAGAACCATAGAATATCCCAAGTGGGAAGGATCACTGAGTCCAACTCCTGGCTCCACACAGGACCGCCCAAAAATCAGACCATGTGTCTGAGAGCACTGGGGTCATGAATGCTGCCTTGGGGAGCCTGTTCAGTGCCTGACCACCCCTGGTGAAGAACCTTTTCCTGATATCCAACCTGAACCTCCCTCTCCTCTGTGTTGCACGAGGAGAGCTTTGCTTGTTTAACAGTTTGCTCTTCATGACCTTTCTTCTTGGTACTGGACCATCAGTTGGCTACTGGAGTGGAAGAGAGCTAGTTTTTCCTCTTCTGGGACTATCCCAAAACAAGCTATTATGTGACAGTTAGGCACTGTGTTAACCCTTTCTTTGGCTCTTCCTTTGTCTTGTACCAACTGAAGTGAAGTGCCTGCTTCGAAATCCAAATGTGTTTTGTGGAGGGCTGTTTCTTCCACCTTCATTAAATTCCTTTGTCGCTTTCAGTCTTGAGATGCTGGGGAAGATGGTTGGTGTGATCAGTAACCTAAGACTGTCTCTGTAGGTTTGGGAAGACAAACATGCAGACTTTTTTTTGTATATAGTTATAGGAAAAAGAAATGCACTCTTTGGGTGAAAAACCTCTATCTTCCCACTTCTTGGAGCAGCCAGGCTTCCTGCTCAGCAAGGGAAGAAGCATCCTATTGACAGCTCTGTGTCTTGGGTCCTTAAAGTTAATGAAGAGTGAATGCATGTAATTGCCCACGATTCTCTCACTGTCTTGTTTGACAAGAGAGGGAATGGGAGTAGTTATGCCATTCCCTCCCCTTGCAGCTAGAGAAGTGCAACAGGAATTATCAGGAAGGCTTGGCTGCTGAAGGGGTTTGTTGCATAATGCATCGAGATCGCATCTCTCAGTGTTCTGTTACAGCCTTGTCTCTCACCTAGGCTTCTAGTTTTCCCATCTACGCTCCTGTCATGCTGGTGTGCCTGCTGCTTGCTTCTTCCTGCGAGGGGAAGCCTTGGCAGGCAGCGTGCCGGGCTGCAGTCCGTTTCCAGCTCAGGCACCGTCTTACTGATGGCCTGTGAACAAGACACTTGCTTTTCGGTGTGCCAGCTCACCTATCTTTACATCGGAGAGATTTAAGTTAGTTGTGAGCTGAGGGTGGTCCTAGGAGAGCGAAGCTTGGCTCAGAGTGCAGTCTTTGCTCTTTCACTGCTTCCACCAGAGGGAGCAAAATTTGAATCAGAAAATCGGCAAAAATTCGTTGAAATATTCCCGCAGTTCATTTGCCATAGAAACGGATACAGTTACTGAGGAGTCACTGGGCAGCAGAGACGGGAGCTGGGTGACACCTGGGTGACACCGGTACGTGAGCATCAGCTGTCGGCGCATGTCTGAGAGATCGATCTTGAGATTGTGGAGCATGGGCTGGAGAACTGGATCAGCTAGCTGCAGCGATCGTCCTCCAGATAAGACAAGAGCAGAGCTGCAGTGTTTTTCAACACACGTCACCACATTTCCTTGCTATTTATTTCTACACATCTCTTGTGTGGTTTTTTTTTGTTCCCTCCCAATGATTTTAGCTTTTACTGGAATAATTTGCTCATTTATGTAGACTAGATAGCATTTTCTTCAAGAGTCCCAGAATCTGAACTGACCTTTTCGAATAATAGCCATAAAGAGCTATATGAACCCTATAAACTTCATACCTTAGAGATCGTTAGCGAGGCTGCTGCATCTCTGCGTCGTTTGCAGCACGTGTGTCCTGGTGCAGAGTACCTGAGCTACTTCAGCACACCTTGAATGGAGCCAGCTCTGCAAAAAGCAGTGAGCACTGATGTATGTTGAGCCTCACATTTCTCCTGATTGCCTTCAAGAAAGATAGGCAGGCAGGATTATTTTCCCTTTCCTGTGAACTGTGTATTTCTTAAATGTGTATGATTGGAAAAATGCAGCTGCAGTGTTTTGACTTCAGATGCTTTGGAGATGAGCTCCTGCTGGAGTTTGGGTAGAAGACCAGGCATGGAGGTGGCATGGGTAATCCTTTTGCTTAGCAGCCCGGTTGCCTGCAGGAAGCATTTGGACACATCTCATAGCTCTCTGCTATGCTGGGAAGTTTTGGGCATTAGCGATGCTGTGGTCTGCTTTGTTTTCTGCCCCGGCAACCTAACGCAGCCTCCTGAGGACTGAAATGCTTGAATCTAATGAAAGCCTTTTTGTTTAAATATAGAGGAGAAATTAAAATGTTTGTGTAACTGCCCAGAATATAGATGGCCTAGTATTTGTCTTAAGCATTATTAAACTGTATACATTCAAGGGAGGTTCTGGTTGGATATTAGGAAGCATTTCTTCTCAGAAAGAGTGGTGAGGCATTGGCTCAGGCTGCCCAGGGAGGTGGTGGGGTCACCGTCCCTGGAGGTGTTCAAGGAATGTGGAGATGTGGCACTCAAGGATATTGGTACTAGGCATGGTGGGGGTAGGCTGGGCTTGAACTGGGTCATCGTAGTGGTATTTTCCAACCTTTATGATTCTCTGATTTAAAAAAAGAAAAAATCCAAGAAGGGTGTCCAAGCTTTATTCTGTTAGTGTTTTTTTCTGATGTAACGCAGGAAATGTATGAGTAATAGAGGTGAGTAAAAGCAATACTGATGTGTGTGTGAAATCCAAACGCTGTAGGTAAGGGAGTGGCAGGACAAGGACTTTGTGCCCCCGCTTTGCCCTGTGCTTTCCAAATCTGCCGCTAGCAGTCAGAAAAATGAAGGGTGGGTGGTGGTGTGACTTCCCCTGGCAGTGGATGGAGGCTGTGGTGGGTAAGCAGAAGCAGCAAGAAGTGCTGTGCTCTGCATTCTGTGTGCCTTTCCCATTAAATGGATGTTTCAGATATTTCAGATTTGCAAGCCAAGTGCAAGAGAGGTACGTTTTTCTGGTTTCTTTTATTCCTCTCTTTGAAGGAAAGTTCAGGAATATACCATCAAATAGGTCTGCTCTCTCTGCAGTTACACCTTTCCTGGAATCCAGTGTTAGTGTACAGGTGTTGCCTCGGCGCCCTGGGTGGTGCTGGTTGGAGTTGCACTCTGTGAGATGTGTAGAGAGGGATGAAATTGCTGGGAGAAGAGGGGAAAAAAAAAATTGGCAGAAGACAGCGACTGCCTTGAAGGAAGGAGTGGGAGCTGACAGAAATGGAAAGAAGGCAGCAGACGCTGGTTGCAGTGCTGGGAAAGATGAATTGTCTCTTAAGTGCAGGGAAGACTTAGTGCAAAAAAGGAGTATGTCTCTGTTTATTGCAGGGTTATGAACGCTGTTGCAGGGACCTGAAGGATATAGCTACTTAAATTTTTTAATTTTTACAGAGGTGACAGTGAATTTTCCTTTTGCTACAGCCTTGATCGTTTTGATAGCGGGGATTTCTCCAGGGCTTTATGAAGTAATGGGAAACCTGAAAGATAATTACAGCCCAGGGTTTCTCCAGCAGGCAGCTGAAATGAACATGCTTTACCTGAGCAGTCTGGAGTTACTGCTTTGCTTTGCCCAATTGTTTTTCCCATCCTTAGGCAATTCGTTTAGCTGCTGTAAGAAAGAGCGCTTACTGACTGGTGCTCAAGTCAATCCTGGATCCTGGGTGCCATTCAGGAAGTGCTGCAAAAACACCGTGTCCTGGGATGCTGAGAAGAAATACTGAAGTGCCCAGAGAACAGGTTAATAAAGAAGAAGCATTAAGGCACGCTGAGGATGACAAGAGTAACTTGTTTCACTGAATGAATAGCTGCTACTGTGCGGCTTTGTGTTTGTTTTTGAAGAGCTGCTGTTGTAAATCAGTTGTACTGCAGCTCTACAGCTCTTCTTCCTTGGAGGGCTTTGGTGGGCACAGCGCTGCTTTAAAAGGAGTTCTGGAAAATGGTCACATCTTTACAATTTGCTAGCCTCAATGCTTGTTTCTCTTTGACTCCTGTGTACCTTTTTTGACCCGATGAAGATCTGTGCTGCGTCCTTCGCAGCCTTACTTATGGCAAATTAGGGATGTGGTTTAGTGGACAGGGTGGTGATGAGTTGACCATTGGACTAGATGATCTTAGTGGCCTTTTCCAACACTTAGAATTCTATGTCTTTATCAGGTTTCTTATTCTGACTCATGTGCTTTTCATGAGTAACAGTTCCCCTGTTTTTTTTTTCTTGTTTTCTATGCTTTTGAGTGAGGGAGGTTAGGCTGTGGGGTTTTATTTTCTCTTGGGAGGTGGGAAGACTACATGTAGCCAGGTGGAAACCTGTTTGCCTAATGCGTGCATCTTTCCAGTGCTGCTTTTAAGGAGCGTGCTGGTGCAGTTCTTCACTATGGATATTTCACTCTAAGCTACTTTCCAACGTGAAGAAGTAAACTTCAACGTCAGGCATCATTTTTAGTACTTCTGCAATCCTTCAAGTGAATAGAGCTGTTTGGCGTTTTCCTTTATCGACTTCATTTAAATGACATTTTCAACAGCCAATCCGTCCTTGTAAAGGATCCATACCTCTGCCTTCTACCCTGGAATAAGATATCCAAAGGGGAATGTGCTGTTTTGGGCTGGCTGTAATAGTGCAATGTTACTGCAGTGTGTGGCGTTTGGGTGTTTCCATTTATGTCTAGTTCAAGTGGCCTAAGCTAAAGGAGGTGCTTGTGTTTTGGAACATGGCTTGTGGGCAGCCTGTTAGCTTGTATAACTGCAGTTGGTGTATTGCATACTGGTAGTGCTTCCTCTATACATAATTCCTATTCTTTCTGACCTGCTTCCAGTTGGAGTGATACTTTTGATTTTACTGCTTCCTGTCTATCATTTAACAAAGAAACCAACAAGCAGCAAACACTAAGCATGTTGCTCAAAAGTGGGCTAATAATCCAGAGTACAATGAACAGTGCTGTGTTGGTTTTTTTCCTTCAAGGCTGAGAAGCTGGAAAGAAGATGAAGCACTATGAATCTGCAGGAAATATATAGAAGCCCAGTACTGGCTGCAAGATGAGGAGAAGGCCTGGCCTTTGAATGTGTTAACAGATGCTTCTCTGAATATAAGAAGTTGGAGAAAAAGGAAATTGAATTAATTTGAAAAGCTGTAGCAACTCTCAGTAGCATCCATTACTTCAGCAGATTGCATCGTGCACTGCATCTGTTGTTGGAGTTTAGTGCTTGGAGACGTTGGAGGTGGCCAGCTTCATAAAATCACAGGCTGGTTGGGTTGGAAGGGACCTCACAGCCCACTCACCCAACCCCTGCCGTGGGCTGGCTGCCCTCCAACTGCTCAGGCTGCCCAGGGCCCACCCAGCCCGGCCTTGAGGGCCTGTAGAGATGGGGCACCCACAGCTCTCCGGGCAGCAGTGCCAGGGCCTCACTGCCCTTTGAGTAAAGAATTTCCTCCTAACTTCTAATCTAATTTTCCTCTCTTTTAGTTTCAAACTGCCCCCCCGTGTCCTAGCAC